>NC_081183.1:169242708-169428956 GCF_029867415.1 Vicia villosa | reverse complement strand
CTTTGAAAAACAATGAACAAAAGAAGAGAAAGAGAAAGCAAGTAATATGGTTGCTTTGGTGTGTTTTTGAATGAGGAATGCATCTGTATTTATAGGCAAATGGATCAGTATAGCTGCAGAGGAGTGAGCTTCCTTAGTGAAGTTGATTTGGTTTCTTAGCCATGAAGGAAATTTGCAAATATCTCTTATGCAATGATGAGAATTTTGATTCCATTTGATCAATCCCCTAGCCCTCGATTTTGCTTGATCTTAGGGGACAATTCTGAGCCAGAAATGAGCTCTAATTGGTTGGTGAGAAGATTCCTTGGGTGATTCATCAATTTGCCATAAATTCACAAATGTAATCATTACATAATCACATGTTCTTGTTTTTAGAATCTTCTTCAATTCTTATGGCATGGTGAAAATGAATGCATGGCATGTTTGCAGATGTATTATGGGTCATGTAGCATCTGTATTTGAGGTCATGTGCACAAAATTTCAAAGTTCCAAAATGATGCATGACCTATAATTTTACTTCATGAGGCCAACTTTGAACAAGCATAACTCTTAGCTCAAATTGAATTTTGAGAAGGTTGAACACAATTTGGAAAGCCCTAAACATCTACTTTAAATCATTAGTTTATGTCTTCTTCAGAATCCTTTGGGAAATTTGTGAAAAATGAGGCCAAAGTTGGAAGAAAACTAGGTTAAAACACTTAGAAAAATTTCTAAGTGTTTATGACCTAAACTTCAAAATTTCCAAAACTTCATAAATGGTTGATCTTTTGAAAAAAGTTCCCTTGTAAGATGTTGTTTTATTTGGCAAGATCTACAACTTTCATGTTGGAAGTTTTTTGAGTTGTGTAGGTGAAATTTTGAGATCTCACCATGCCTTCAAAAACCCTAATTCCCGACTTTTCGCTCCTTGATGAATTTCTTTGAATTCCTTTGGCCAAATGACTTTGACATCCATATATTGATGATATTGATCTTTGAAAGTCATTTTTTGACCAAAAACCTTAAAGGTCAATGATGATCCTTCACAGTTGACTTTTTCCTGACAAAGTGAATTTTTTTGGGCTTTTGTGTAGAAATAAGATCTTCTCCCCAAATGGATGATATAAATGGATTATATGGAGGTAGTAGAGATCCTTGAATCATGTCTTGAGTTTTGGATTCATGCCCTGATCAGAAGTCAACTATCTTGGTGAATTAGGTCAAAACCCTAATTTGTCGACCATGTGAAAGTAATGACTGTAGACTTTGAATTGAAGTGTGATGTCCAGTAGACCTTGTAATATGAGTTATTTGAAGATGATTGATGTCTTTGAATGACCCTCTGAGGTTTTTTAGGGTTTCCCAAATGTGATCCCTGATTTCAGTCCTTGATAGGCTCAAAACCCTAGTCTGGTGACCTGAGTAAACCTGTACTCATATGACTGGATGTCTAATCAATCATAGATGAGAAAAGTGAAGTTTTTGAGCCCCATGATTGTATTAGAGACTAGTCTTTGTATTGATTGATCCTTTGCCTGAGCTTTCTTGTCTTTGAGCATCCTCGATTAGGTACCAGATGGAGAAATGACTGCTCTGGGTACTTGTCTTGACCTGATAAAAAATCCTGAAGATATATCATCTCAGGGGGGTCAAAAATTAGGGTATGACAAAGACATCAGAAGATGGTCGAAGCAGAATCAGAACATGGGTCTATGGAAGCATCAGAAGAACATGAGATCAGAAGCACTGAAGTTCTGATGGTATCACGCTCAGAAGCACTTCAAGGTCAGAAGATCAGAAGATGCTTTGCACCAAGCTGTTTGACTCTGATGATATTCAAACGTTGTATTTACAAACATCAGATCAGAAGAAAGTACAAGTGGCAGGCTACGCTGACTGACAAAAGGAACGTTAGAAGCTATTAAAGGCAACGTCAGTAGACACAGCGTGAACAAGGCTCGAGGTAGTTGACAAAAGCATATAACATTAAATGCGATGCTGTACGGAACACGCAAAGCATTAAATGCACTCAACGGTCATCTTCTCAAACGCCTATAAATATGAAGTTCTGATGAGAAGCAAGGTTAACGATTCTGGAACAAAACAACTCATATTAACTTGCTGAAACTCTGTTCAATTCAAAGCTCAGAATCTTCATCTTCATCAAAGCTCACTACATTGCTTTTGTAATATCTTAGTGAGGTTAAGCTTAAACGTTAAGAGAAATATCACAGTTTGTGATTATAGCTTTTAAGAAGCATTGTAATACTCTTAGAAAGATTACATTAAGTTGTAATTAGAGTGATCACGTGGTGGTCAGGATACTCTAAGAAAGTCTTAGCTTGTGTCTAAGCAGTTGTTCCTAGAGTGATCAGGTTGTGATCAGGATACTCTAGAAGACTTAGTTGCGGACTAAGTGGAAAACCATTGTAATCCGTGCGATTAGTGGATTAAATCCTCAGTTGAGGTAAATCATCTCTGCGGGGGTGGACTGGAGTAGTTTAGTTAACAACGAACCAGGATAAAAATAACTGTGCAATTTATTTTTATCTGTCTAGTTTTTAAAGCTACACTTATTCAAACCCCCCCTTTCTAAGTGTTTTTCTATCCTTCAATTGGTATCAGAGCGCCGGTTCTAAGGTGCAAGCACTTAACCGTGTTTAGAAAAGATTCAGGAAGAGAAAAACGCTTCATTAAAAGATGGCTGGTGAATCTCAAGCAAATCCAACTCCATCTACATCTGGCTCTGCTGAGCAACACAATGGAAACAATGGTTATACTAGACCACCAGTATTTGATGGTGAAAACTTTGAATACTGGAAAGATAAACTGGAAAGTTACTTTCTTGGTCTAGATGGTGATCTATGGGATCTTCTGATGGATGGTTACAAACATCCGGTAAATGCCAGAGGCGTAAAGCTGACAAGGCAAGAAATGAGCGATGATCAGAAGAAGCTTTTCAGGAATCATCATAAATGCAGAACTGTTTTGCTGAATGCTATCTCTCATGCTGAGTATGAGAAGATATCTAACAGGGAAACGGCCTATGACATATATGAGTCCTTGAAAATGACTCATGAAGGAAACGCTCAAGTCAAGGAGACCAAAGCTCTTGCATTAATCCAGAAGTATGAAGCCTTCAAGATGGAGGATGATGAAGACATTGAAAAGATGTTTTCAAGATTTCAAACTTTGACTGCTGGATTAAGAGTTCTCGACAAAGGCTACACCAAGGCTGATCATATAAAGAAGATCATCAGAAGTTTGCCCAGAAGATGGGGTCCAATGGTGACTGCATTCAAGATTGCCAAGAATCTGAATGAAGTTTCTTTGGAAGAACTTATCAGTGCCTTGAGAAGCCATGAAATTGAGCTAGACGCAAACGAGCCTCAGAAGAAAGGTAAGTCTATTGCATTAAAATCAAATATCAAAAAATGCACTAACGCTTTTCAGGCTAGAGAAGAAGATTCTGAAGAATCAGAATCCGAAGAAGAAGATGAACTGTCCTTGATCTCCAGAAGGCTAAATCAACTCTGGAAGAACAAGCAAAGGAAGTTCAGAGGCGTCAGAAGTTCAAAGAAATTTGAACGTGGAGAATCTTCTGATGACAGAAGATCTGACAAGAAGAAGGCTGTCTGCTATGAGTGCAATGAGCCTGGACATTACAAGAATGAGTGTCCGAAACTTCAGAAAGAAAATCCCAAGAAGAAGTTTCATAAGAAGAAAGGTCTTATGGCAACCTGGGATGAATCAGAAGATGATTCAGACTCTGAAGATGAGCAGGCTAACTGTGCGCTGATGGCGACAGAAGATGATGGATCAGAATCTACATCAGAATCAGATTCTGAAGAGGTATTTTCTGAACTATCTAGAAAAGAGTTAGTTTCCAGTCTAACAGAACTTCTGGAACTCAAAGCTCATCTTAGTATCAAATACAAAAAGCTGAAGAAGCAATTTGAATTTGAAACTAAGAAGCTGGAATTGGAAAATTCTGAACTGAAGGAAAAAGTTTTAAAGTTATCCAAAAACAGTGGATCTCCTTCTAAAACAGAAAAAGCCATTCCTAGCATGAATCATATTCTGAAAGAATATGACTTGAGCTTCAGAAATTTTTTATCTAGAAGCATAGGCAGAAGTCAACTTGCTTCTATGATATATGCTGTGTCTGGAAATAATAGAGTAGGCATTGGTTATGAGGGTGAAATCCCATACAAGCTTGAATCTGTGGATGATATGAAAATATCATACAAGCCTCTGTATAACCAATTTAAATTTGGCCACTCCCATGATATTAGGCACACATCACATGCACAAAGCTTTCACATAACACACACTAAGAAGCATGTGACACAACCTAGGAAATATCATGAAACTCAGAATAAGAAGTATCATTCTGTTCCTCCTGTTAAATATTTTGCTAAACCCAAGTTCCACCAGAACTTGAAGAGAACTAACAAGAAAGGACCCAAGAAGATGTGGGTACCAAAGAAAAAGATTATTTCTTTTGCAGATTCTCTTGGTGACAAAGAAGATAACATACAACATGTCATGTCACCTGGACTCAAGCTGTTCTCAACACTTGAAGAGAAGAAGGACTGTTTTCCAAGTCCTGATACTTAAATCTGCTGGAGAAGTTAGGTGTGAAGGAGATCAGAAGAGCAAGATTATTAGATCTGGAACCATCTGTTTAAGTTTGTTTCTAAAGCAATGGTGTTTCGTTCTTGAGTATTCTGAATGCTCTAAAAGCTACAGAATATAAAATAATTGAAACATTGATTGTAGAAGAATCAATCAATATCTGGTTTGATGATAAACTTGTTTCTGATGAAACAAAGCAGCTTAAGAATTTTGCAAATACAGTTTATCTTATCAGAAGATGCAGAACCAAGAAGCAAATCTCCAGAAGCTATGTATATCAGAAGGAATGGATCAGAAGATCATTCAGATTTACATCAGCACACTTCAGAAGGAGCGTTTCCAGAAGAGAAACTTGATCAATCAGAAGCAGTGATCAGAATCAAAAAGGCGTAAAGTCTATTCATATTCTACAACTGACATCCATTATCTGATGATGAACACGTGTCTGTGCGGTTAGTACAAAGCGTGCAGTTGAAAAGACGCCGACCTAGGTAACTGCTTTAAAATCATTTCATTTACCATGTTCTCTCTCCTAATGTCATTTCTCATTAAATGTATAATGATTTCTTTATTTTCAAATCTTTTAAATAACCCGCTTCATCTTCGTTCCCTCTTTCTCCCTCTTTCTCTCTCTCTCTTGTGCATCCCCCTCGTTGCAGTTTTTTTTTAAAACCCTAGTTTTTGATTTTGATCTCAAAGCATAATCATCATGAACTCATCTTCTTGTTCATCAAACTCAAAAGAAAACCTCACCTCTACACAGATTCTTCTAAGCAAATATGAGTATGCTCCATTGAAAACTTGCTTAATACCCACGAAAGAACTGGAAGTTTTATGTGAAACTGCTGTGGACTTAAACAATCTTAAAGCGAATGGCTTTAAATGTGATGCAAGAATATTTGAGCAAGGATGGTCTAAGTATCTTGATAGATTGGTTGGTCCAATTTATCCTGAACTTGTGAAGGATTTCTGGGTACATGCAACGGTTACCCCAACTGCCATCATTTCATTCGTGCTAGGGCATGAAGTGGTTATCACTGAAAAGCTCATCAGGAAGCTGTACAATCTGAAGGATGAAGAAGGCTGGACTGGTTTTCGACATGCATCAGTTGATTGGCCTAAAGTTGAACAACAAATCTCTCAGACTTGTGGAATTGACTCTAATAACACAGGCACCTTAAGGCCGTTTTATAGAGTATGGGCTGAGATTATTCTGGGTTCCCTTCACCACAGAAAAAGGATGCTCTCCTCCTCCTACATCAGTCCGGATCACAAGTATACTCTTTTCTGCATTGGCAAAAAGACTGAAATCAACATCTCCCATATTTTGTTTGAGAATCTGAAGACTTCTATCTTTGAGTCAAGAGAAGACGAAAGGGCGAAGTACCCTCATATTTCAAGAACGACTATTACTTTTGGAAGAATGATTTCAGACATTCTGATTGAAAGCAAAGTGCTGGACTCCATCAGAAAACTCAATGCATCCCATTTGCTTGGAGTAGTTCAAGGTCCCATTTTCAATGGTGTGGATTTGTTCAGATTAGAACTCATTCAAAGTGTACCTTCCGTATGCTCAAGCTTTCCTGACATTCTCTCAAGAAGAGTTGCTGTTGAAGGTTTTGCCCCCTTGTTTCAAGAAGAACTGCATCAGACTGTCAAGCTTTACCTGGAAGATTGTGTTAGGAAGCAATCAGATATTGATCCTGCTTGGATCCGTGGCAGAATACTTCCGTCCAAGGCTGACCTTTTAAAGAAGGATCAGAAGGAACAAAAGGCTAGGTCTAAAAGAAAAGCCCGAGAAGATGAGGCTAAGGAAGCAAAGAAGTTGAGAGTCACCTTTGATCCTGACAAGGTAAACTCTGAAGAAAGAAGAGATAAAAGGATCAGAGATTCCTTTCGCAGAACCAGATCCTCTTCTTCTGTACAAACCTCCAGGCAGGTTTTCATTCCACCTCCTTCTGTCCCTAAACCATCTTCCCAATCACCTCCATCTGAACCAAAAATAAACTTCACCTTACCAAATATTTCTCCATCATCCTTCTCCTCTCCTATTTTAAATCCCACACCTTTAAGTATTCTTCCTCCAACCCCTTCTAATAAATCTTTCTCACCTATTCCCTTTACAAATACTCCATCCTCTTCTCAATCTATCATCTCTGATATTCCATCATCATCAATCATTCTCTCAGATATCCCTTCTTCCTCATCCACCGCACCTCCATCTTCTATATCCCATCCCTTACCTACCAGAAAATCCAAACCTTACTGTCTTCTCTACCCCGACTACAAATTCACCTTCAATCCGCCTGAACCTGAACCCTATACCTACCTGGAACTTTTCAGACATGAGGTGATTAGCAGTCTAGACCTTCTGAAGGATGCATTTCTAAATGGTCTGGATGATGTTTCTACAAGAAATCTCTGGAGAAGATTTCGCAAGGATTTTCAAGTAGAAGCAATGGGAGTACAGAAAAGACTAGTGGTTGCTGCTCCTGGTTACCCTGGCTACCTTCTGGAGGATGATAAATACTACCATCCTCCCAGAAATTGTGTTGCGGCTGAAGAAAAGCCCTTTGTGGATGAGCTGGAACAGTTAAGACTGGCTGCTGCAATGGAAGCAAATCCATGCAGGGATATTGTTATCTTTATTCCTGATCATCCTGTTCTGCTCGGAGACATCAAGACACTCTTTAACTATCTGTGGGAAAATCCTTCTAAGAAAGGCCCAAGCGTGGTCATTCCGGAAGTTGTTGACCCACCAGAAGTTGAAGGTCCTTCTGCTCCCAGGAATCTAGCTGCCATTCTTCAGGCACTTGAGAATGGAGACTCAGAAATTCCTGCTGCAGAATATGGAGATGCTTCTATGCAAGAAGCAGATGCTGAAGATCATGTTGCTGAATCAGATCCTATTGAGGAAATCCCTGCAAATGATCTATCCATGGAAGCTACAGATCAAGTTGCTATTCCTGTGGTTGAAAGCGGTGAAACTTCTTCTGATCAATCTTCTCATCTTGCAAGGACTCTGGAAGAAATTCAGAAGAGACAGGATGAGCAAAGCTCACTCAATGCTGAGTTTAGAACTTTCATGGTGAGGCAAGATGGACACAACAATGAAATTCAAGAGATGCTGGCCAAGATCCTGTCAAAGCTTATGAAATTTGTCTGATTAAGATAATTTCAACATAGTTTGGTTTTTTCTTCAAATTTTTGGATTCTTTATTAAAACATACAAAAAGAAAATGCAGTAGTAGTAAAAAATTCTTTAAAATAAAAAATTAAAGTACTAAAACATTTTTTAAATTTTTTGTAAGGCAAAGTACTAAAAACATAATGTGACGGATTGTCACGAAGGAAGGGTTAACACATGATGCCCTAGAGCTTGCCAACTTGGATAAGACATTTACTCTCATGTTCTGCGTTCGAGGTACGTGGATATTTCGTAAGATGTGAATGAGATCACAATTACAAATCAAACATTTAATGTGCATGTTCACAAGTCACCCGCCCCATCTTCAAGATAGTGACATGTTCGGAAATTTGAGACGGCAAAGATGAACGGTCTATAGGCCGGTCCTCAAGCTTCCATCATAATTCTAGCTTTATACATGGTGGCTAGAAATTGGGGGCAAGTGTTATGAGTCGGTCAATTCACGGCCCAACACCAAATGCCAAATCCAGAATACCTTCGCAGGAGAACAATCAACAGGTAGACCTTCGTCAAAGGACCGTACACCGAATCCAGACTGCTCGCTCATCATCATTCACTGGATCCAATCCGACGGTCTCCTACATTCCGCGCTCACCCATTAAGGGGCACTTCTAACCGCCCATCATATATAAGCTCGTATACACGCCATAACAGGTACAATTTTCTTTCGGTCTTGCAACTTACTCTTCTTTGACCTCACTGACTTGAGCGTTGAGGTGTATCATTGCAGACACACCCCCATCAATAGAGCTTGATACCTACATGTCATCAATCTTTTGTTCCGCACCGGAATAGGTTCCAACAATATGAACATTAAAATGGATTTGAGTCATAACTGGTCCAATGTTAACTAGAAAACATAAAAAGGATCCAACTCAGTTTACAATAATTGATCATACACTGTTGATCTAAACTGATGACAAGCCATAACAAATGCCAAACCAGAAATGAATTTTAAACTATAGGCTGATTTATGCATAAACAAATGTCAAGCTGAAAACGTATGGGATTAAGCCAGAAACACGTCGGCATTTGTTGTTGAGTGCAACAGTTCCTGAATGAAAACATGTTATACATAGGGCTTTGGCCTCTAATTACTTGGTTGCAAGCTTCTTTTAGTGTTTAAATCTGATCTACCATATTTCTGGTTTGACAAACCTAATCACAAGCGTAACTACATAAACTGTAATAACAATTGAATTACACTCTTAACAGAATATGCCCAAAGGCAAGTTAACATGGTTGCCATATCCTCATTTCATTGTTCCATTGATTATTAATAAAACGCATAGAGTTTATTTCCCTTAAAGATGCATCGAGTTTATTTCCCTACAAGATGCATCGAATTACTCCGTTTTACATGAAGTTATTATATTCACTTGCATCTTGGAAGAGGAGAACCACACAAACACTTGTTATGAGAGAAAGAACTCTTACCCAAGGCCTGCAATATGCCACCCCTTGGAATTTCACCATATAGTCTATTGTAACTCACATCCAACCACTCCAAATTCTTCACCCCCTCAGGAAGTTTTCCATAAACGCGATTATGACTCACATCCAAATGCTTTAAGTTCTCAGGAAACTCTAGTCTTCCCATATCAAACGTTAGCATGTTCCACGAAAGGTCTAATGTTTCTGTCTTTTTCGCGAAACCAAAAAACATTGAGGCATCACCTTCAAACCTGTTATGAGACAAGTCAACAACCAAAGAGTTCAACCTTGCCAATGAAGGAGGAATTGAACCTGTTAACTTGTTGTTTTGAAGGTAAATTGCCTCAAAATTAGGCAAATGGGAGAAATAACACTACGCCAAATTTAATTTTTAACAGCACCCCTACTAAAGCGCTTCTGGTAAAAAGCGCTCTTATAGGTTGCACTAAAAACAAAATAAAAAAACACGCTAAAAAAGCGCTCTTAAAGGGGGGGGGGGTATGAGAGCGCTTCTGAAAAGCGCTGTGGTAGGGAGGGTGTATGAGAGCGCTTTTGAAAAGCGCTTTGGTAAGGGGGGGGTATGAGAGCGCTTTTGAAAAGCGCTTTGGTAATGGGGGGTATGAGAGCGCTTTTCAAAGCGCTGCTATAGGGGGGTTTAATGAGAGCGCTTTTTGCTAAAAAGCGCTGGTATAGACCAGGCTATGAGAGCGCTTTTCTGAAGCGCTTTAGTAGCCTTTATTAGTAAAAATTAAAAACAAAAACACGCTTTCACTTTCTCTCTTTCGTTTTCTTTTTATTACTGTTGTCATACCCCAAATTTGTCCTACCCTTTCAATTTTATCTGGCTTAGGCTCATGCATTTCATAGTCTCATGTGCATACCTCCATTAGGGCATTTGCACGGCTTGGCATTCATTCATTAAACAAAACATCTAAAAGTGTGGGATTAAGGGTCATGAAGCAAGCTGGAGTTTCATATGTGTCTTGGCAAAAGAGTACTTATTGCCCCAAAAAGTGTTTGACATTTAATCAAGATTGTGGTATGTACAGTTCTTCTGAAAGGCATTTGATCAGATGACTTATTGCTTGGCCTAAGGAATAATAAAGGAAAAATAAAGGAATAATTGGCCATTTGAACTTGAAAAAAAAAGGGAGAGGATATGTTCAAAAGTATCCAAAGTTATAAGATCATGGAGTCAACATTTACATACAAGATTCAAAATCTATTATGAGCTTCAGGCAAGCATCATTCATTCAAATTCCATACAAAGATCAAACATTTTGAAGAAAGAAATCAAGAAGCTTTTGGATGCACCATTTCATTGTTTGCTCCATAAATCAATACAAATTCCAAATACGTATTACAAGCCATATCCAAAACCAATACATCCATTACACATTACAAAAAGGCCAGAATTGAAAAACTACAACAAAAATGCAACTTTGCAGCAGGAGAAAATCCTAACCAAAATTCTGCATAAAAGTCTATTACAAAAAAAACGCAGCTAAACTGTCTCAAGTCTCTTAACTAATTTTTGAGATATCAAAAACAAAGAACAGCCATGTCACACCTATCCAACCATATACATCAAGCCGACCACCAAGTTCTAACATTTCTAATTAACCTCCAGCTTTCAACCAAACCTAACAAGAGGTTTACAAATAACAAACAATCTTGAAGCCTATTCTTTACTCAAATCTTCAAATCCGACTTGTTGAGCATCATACTGTACCAGCTTTTTCTTAAAGACCATGAGTATGTTCTTTGTCACTACCAATCTGAGTGGTCCACGGGGCAAGTCTTGATTAGCGCTTTTACTCTCCGCCACGTAACTCGCAATGTCGGGCACACGTAAGCAAGTTCTTTGTGCTCCCAGCACTGACCGTATACGCTGTCGTGAAAATTCTGCAGGTTGTAGACATTGATTCATCGCAACAGTTGCTCAACGCCCGCAAGAACTCTGATCTGCATAAACTCTAATTAGAAGCCAAGAAGGGAATTTCAAGGTGGTACATCAAACATTCAAACCATAAAAAACTTCTAACAAAATTTCATCCATCCACATAAATCACATACAAGCAAAATCATACCAATGGAATTTCACTAACCATTCATTTCAGAAAGAAAATGCCTGCTGCAACTTATACCAGTCAGCCCATGTCTTAACCTCCGCCGAGCCTACGCAGCCGAACAAAATCAACATGACACATCAAAAGCCGGTCCCTGTAGGGAACACACATAGAACCAGTTCAGTTCAAATGAGTTCAAATGCAACTCAGAAATCCAGAACAAAGCTCATGTACAATAACTGCAGGTTTAGAGGCACAAAGAGCTCAAACATATCATTATCGTAATTCCGTTAGAAGGCTGTTGCATACATACATGATCCTGGCAGAAGAGAAAAACACATTCAAAGAGACATTAAAAAGAAGAAAAAGGCCAAATGAGATTTAAGTTCAGGTTCAAAATCCAAAATGTGCAAAAAACTCCAATCCAGTATAACTAACAGGCTGTTAACCTTTTCATTCAGCAGATTCAGAAACGCATCCTTCATACATCGATTCGGCATCGCATTCCTTAACCTTCTAGCTAACCAAACTCCATAACAGATTATGACATTACCACCTAAACAGTTCACATTAACTTGGCTCAGCATAACAGAATTCCAAACTGACATAACTAACTTGTCACACCTAGTAACTAACTCTCAACAAACTTTAACCAATTTCATAACAAACTTTCCTAACTGCCTATAACAGAATCCATACACACATAACAGAATTTAACTACCAACCTATTCAATTCTAACTACCAAAAAAAAATCAGTTTATTGATCTCCACCCAACATGTAACAAACCTCTAACCACCCATAACTGATTATAACAGAAACTGAATTTCAAGAGAAAAGGGGAAGAAGAATTAACCTGCAGAATCAATTTTCTTCACTTCTCCACGATATCTCTTTCACGGCCATTCAATCTTCAACCGTTCTTCTCCACAAGCCGTTCTTCATCACCCTTCAATCATCTTCACTCTGCAACTCTCTTCACTTTAACTCTCGATTCACCACCATTCATATTCACTCTCCACCATTTCCCTCTCTTCCTGAACCATCTTCTTCACCTTCCATAAACCCTGCAGAAAATCAGAGAAAAGAATCCATCAATTCACCATTCCATCTTCCACTTCAGGGCGCATAACATCACCACTCTTGCGAGTCTCGAACACTCCCTCAATCGGAATTCACCATACGTACACAGAGCAATACCACAATATAGAAGCGAATTCAAGAAGAAAGAATAGAGAAGAAACAGAGCTGAACGCAAGGCCTTAGAGAACTCACCGGACTCATAGTTGAACTAATCATCTTCTCCATGCCGTCGAAGAAGCACCGAATCCGAATTGAACTCAAATAGAGGACGAGATCGAAAGCAAGGAAGAGGTTGAGGGAGACGTTGTTCTCCGGTGGCATCGTTATTTGATCGGAGAAGACGAGTTGATCGTCGGAGATTGTTGAGGACAGCGTCGGCGCCGCTTGAGGTCGATGCAAGAGTAGAGAAGATGAGGGAGAGGTTTTGAGTCGCGTTGTTCACAGAGGTGGCCGGAGGATTGCGTCGGAGACGTCGCTGGAGAAGGAGGATGCGCCGCCGCGTTCTGAGAGAGGGAAAGAGTTTCTTCGTGAAGGATCCCAAAGGTCACAATTCAATTACCCTAATTCCTCTTTCCATTTTTTATTTTAATTTCATTAGCATTGCATTAACACATTAATCTGACATAAGGTTAGTATTAATTAGTGGGTTAATTAAGTCATAAAATCTTAATTGGATGTTAATCAGAATGTTAGTGCAAAATATAATTGAATCAAAACCCTTAGAAATTGATGGATCATGTGAACCCTAGGGCCTGTACACGATATACTCTCCACACCCCCTGAATCTGGGCCCAAATGCATATCAACTAAGTTTCAGTTCTTTTTGAATTTACTAACACACCCCCTTGTTAGGCAGATTTAGATTTTTACTTCCACTTTATTTTCTTTCTAATTTTCGCTCCATAAATCGGTTTTAGGTGAAATAAAAACCCAATAAAATGTGTTTTAGATAGATATATGTGTGTAAATAATTGTGGTATTTTTTATAGATTTTTAGAAACTAGTTTGCTATTTTAAATAAATCTTTTTCTTAGATATGTTCATATTTTCGCATGTTTAGTGTGTTTTACAAAATAATTCGGTTGAGTGCCTTAGAAGTAGAATTGAATTCCCATTTTTTGTGTGATATCAGTAGGCTCCTATATCTTCATGTGTATAAAAAATGAAAGTGCAATTCTATGTCTTGATTAGATTTTCATTAGGTTTCTTTTACCCGATTGATGTGTTCCTCTAAGTGATTACCCATGTGAATTTGATCTATAATTCGATTTGCATTCATGCAATGATGTTGGTTACTTTTTGTACATATAATTAGGGATGTCTAGAGGTCCTAAAACCTGGAATTGAAAATTTTAGATCATGATTTCCCATTTTACTCGATTTTTCTTTCTCACATGTAAATAACTTGTTTTTGATTGATGATCGCACCGTAACTTGTACAAATGACCCGTAATTTTGTGTGGAACTTCTTGGCATGACTTTGTGGTTGTTTAGGCATCTAGTATAGGCTATTTGCTACTGACTTGTACCATTTGATTGCATGTTTCTAACTTCATTCACAATTTGAAACCGTTTAGCTAGTATTAACCTAGTGTTGTCTAGTTTTGGTTAGAGTTTTGTATTGCTTCATGCTAATTGACTAGTATAGATTAATATAGGATATTAGAACTAGATGATTGAGTTTGCTACTGACTTGAGGCCTAGCTCATTGTGTTCACTTGCTTTTGTTTTGACTAATTGATGTTTGCCCGCTAATTGGTAAGTAACGATGCATGCGATGCTTTGACGACTTCTTGTGGATGTTTTTAGAGTACCGTGATGCTTTTGTATTTGATTTGGGACATTCAATCCCATATTTTGCTACTGACTTGTAGCTTCTTTCTCTTGTTTCCATGCTTAGCCTCTCATTTCTTACTTTGATTTTGATTACATCTTGCTATTGCTTGCCATGTTCCCTTAGACCCTTCCTTCTTTGTTAAGAGGAATTGAGATAGGATAGTTATCCTTGACCTTAGGGCCATTCGTAGATTAGAATAACATAGATTAGAATGTTAGATCTAGTTCCCTATTGCATTCTTTTTCTTTTCAACTCTTTAAAACATTAATAAACGGAAGATGCGAATCACATTAAGCAAGTGATAGAGAAATGAGTGGGATTCATTCCCTAATCTATTTCTCAATCACTTAGTGACATAGAAGCGAGTGGGATTCATTCCCTAATCTGTTTCTCGGTCACTACTTAATGGGAGAGAAACGAGTGGGATTCATTCCCTAATCTGTTTCTCAAACATTAACTAATGGGAGAGAAATGAGTGAGATTCATTCTCTAATCTGTTTCTCAAACATTATATAATGGGATGGAAGTGAGTGGGATTCATTCCCTAATCTGCTTCTCGATCATTATACATTTTATGTGATTCGAATCGTGAAGTAAACTCCCTTAAAAAACACAACCAAAAACACTTTAAAACATCTAACAATGGTTCAGACTAAAGCAAAGTAGAGAAAGTGGTGAGTGGCCCGGTATTGGGAACTGTTCACCACTCATCTATCCTAAAAGACACAAACCAATCATTTCTTTTTCTTTTGCCTCGTTGGCACCTAAGGGCAATGTCATTTCCGTTCGTACGCATCGTAGGTCTTCCCTTATGCAAGAACGTGAACGTTGACTCCGCCCAATTAAAAAACACAAACAAACAGAAAATCTTTAGCCGAGCTACGGTAACTCTGATTCCTGAAAAGGATACGTAGGCAGCGGGGTAGGGCCCGTGCGAGTACAATTCTTTATTTTCCCTACATTCTGCATTCATTTCGCATTTAGGTATAGACATAGTACACACCCTTTAGATAGAAACAAACATAGGTGGATACCATCGAGTACGATGGGCGTGAGGGGTGCTAACACCTTCCCCTTGCGTAACCGACTCCCGTGCCCTATTCTCTGGTCGAAAGACCTTGTTCTTATTCTGAGTTAGGTTTCTGATATCCCTTTCCCGCGATGGGATAAATATATTGGTGGCGACTCTGATTCCATTTTTCGCGGTAGCGACAACTGTTTCTCACTTTCTCTGCAACCGAAAAACCCTCCCTCCGTCGCCAGCCACAGCCACCACCGTTCGTCCCTCCGTCGCCAGCCACCACCGTTCGTCCCTCCGTCGCCAGCCACCACGTTCGTCCCTCCGTCGCCAGCCACCACCGTCGTTCTCTCCTCCGTCTGACTGTGCAAGGTAATATGATTTATGGGTTTAGTTTTAAGGGTTTCAACTAAGGGTTGCATTGCAATTTGAGAATGAAGCATATTACATGTTTGATTAAATGTCTTTAGAGTGTTATATATTTTGAAGTTTTGTTAAGTTTTTATTGTTCTCTCTTAAATCTTTGTGTCTTAAAGATTCATCATGTATTAGAATATTCTAAACATAGTTAGACACTTAACCGGTTTAATTTGGTTGATGTAAAAGGGAATTGAAGATTCAGTTCCGGTTTTGATTTTGATTTTGAGTTTAGTTTAATTTAAATAGCTATGGCAATTGAAGATTCAGTTCCGGTTTTAACAAATTCTGATTCTGTTGAGCAGGAAAAAGTGCTTCCTTTAACTGATAGTATGATGGAAAGGGGTTTAGGGATATTTGGTTGGTTAGAATTTGTGCAGTGCATTCTTGTTTCATTTGCAATGTTCTTTGAAGTTCTATTAAGGTTCTCTCATCCTGTGTGATCTTTATTAAGTTTAGAGATTGTTTAAATCAGCCCCTGTACTGTGTGTTCTTTATTAAGTTTAGAGGTTTGAATCTTGGGACCGGATCGATTGCACTTTAGGATTTTTAGCACCGGTTAACTACGTGTTCAGGTTTTTCTTTAATAGTTGGACTGTGAATTCTGTTTCTGCTGATGTTTTGGATTTCTATAAAAAGGATTTCTTTCAAATGGTGCAATATATAGTAATTTTTCCTCTTTTTTTCGCCACCTGTAAGCTATATGATTATGGTATTTGTATTTTACCTTGCCCATATCTTCGTTATTATCAAGGTTATGTTAAATTAAGAAATAGTTTGGTGATAAGAATTTTGCATTATCATTATTATTTTACTATGCAACTATGCTTAATTTTATGTTTCAAAAGGAGAAAACTAGTAACACGAACTTCAGAATTTCATGTAAAAGGAATGTAAATGACCTTAACTGTCAAAAGGCAAACAAGGAAGTATTATTTGTAGCATATTTATGTCTTGGACTTTATGATTTTAATCATATTATTATTCTACTGGAGGTCTATTGATTTGTTTTGGTATATTTTTATTTAATTTTACAGTTACTTTGAAGAATCCGATTTCATTCACGAAGCTGAAGCCACCGTCTTCTTCCTGCACTCCCCTCGCCGTTTCAAACGCCGCCGTCTTCTTTCACGGTACCTGCCTTATTTTTATCACATTGTTTTGTAGTTTATCAAATATAATTTAAGTAGAAGCTTTTGGGTGGAACAATTTGAACTTATTACCTCTTGTCAAGCTCCGATACAATGACAGTGCTATGCATTGTCAATAAGATATTCAATTAAATGCTTAAATTAAATTGTTCAGTGGAACTCCTTGTTGGTTAATATCTCTAACATGCTGTTCAGATTGGTTCAGTGATGTTGAGTTTTCTTATTTCTTGGTTTACTGGTTATATTATCCTTTTTCTTATTTCTAGAGTTTTGTATTGTAGAAGTAGGTTAATTATAAAATGGTTATCCTTGACCTTAGGGCCATTCGTAGATTAGAATAACATAGATTAGAATGTTAGATCTAGTTCCCTATTGCATTCTTTTTCTTTTCAACTCTTTAAAACATTAATAAACGGAAGATGCGAATCACATTAAGCAAGTGATAGAGAAATGAGTGGGATTCATTCCCTAATCTATTTCTCAATCACTTAGTGACATAGAAGCGAGTGGGATTCATTCCCTAATCTGTTTCTCGGTCACTACTTAATGGGAGAGAAACGAGTGGGATTCATTCCCTAATCTGTTTCTCAAACATTAACTAATGGGAGAGAAATGAGTGAGATTCATTCTCTAATCTGTTTCTCAAACATTATATAATGGGATGGAAGTGAGTGGGATTCATTCCCTAATCTGCTTCTCGATCATTATACATTTTATGTGATTCGAATCGTGAAGTAAACTCCCTTAAAAAACACAACCAAAAACACTTTAAAACATATAACAATGGTTCAGACTAAAGCAAAGTAGAGAAAGTGGTGAGTGGCCCGGTATTGGGAACTGTTCACCACTCATCTATCCTAAAAGACACAAACCAATCATTTCTTTTTCTTTTGCCTCGTTGGCACCTAAGGGCAATGTCATTTCCGTTCGTACGCATCGTAGGTCTTCCCTTATGCAAGAACGTGAACGTTGACTCCGCCCAATTAAAAAACACAAACAAACAGAAAATCTTTAGCCGAGCTACGGTAACTCTGATTCCTGAAAAGGATACGTAGGCAGCGGGGTAGGGCCCGTGCGAGTACAATTCTTTATTTTCCCTACATTCTGCATTCATTTCGCATTTAGGTATAGACATAGTACACACCCTTTAGATAGAAACAAACATAGGTGGATACCATCGAGTACGATGGGCGTGAGGGGTGCTAACACCTTCCCCTTGCGTAACCGACTCCCGTGCCCTATTCTCTGGTCGAAAGACCTTGTTCTTATTCTGAGTTAGGTTTCTGATATCCCTTTCCCGCGATGGGATAAATATATTGGTGGCGACTCTGATTCCATTTTTCGCGGTAGCGACAGCTGGCGAGTCTGCTGGGGATGTTGCTAGACCTGTTGCTGGTCCATCCTTAGTGAGTCGATCCTAGCCTATCCGTTTGTTTGTTTATTTACTGGGTGTGCTATGTTTTGTCTATACGTGCATTTATTTATTTTATGTATTTGTTTTATGTTTCGCATGTCCTGTTTATTTTCTGCTTGCATATCATGTTTATTTCTGCTTGCACATCATGCATATGGATTATATTTTGTGTTCCTTGGGGTCTTCTGTTCTGTTTTGCAGGTTGGGTGGGATGTTCTATGAGGTAAAAGGCCCAATACCCAGGCCAGAGTGACACATAGGATACCTAGGATAGAGTGGATAGTCATGACGCCAACAGAATGTCAGGTTCTGTTGATTGCGATCATGAGACCCACGACCAGTCGAGGTTCAAATGAAATACCATTGTTGGCATGTATTTGCGACAATGATGGTGTTTCAGGAGAACTGATAACGCTGGAAGCCATTGACCTACCTTGACCTAGATTCACCTGTGAGTGGGGTGGGATATACATGACAGGTACCGTTGGTGACTATTCTGTTCTGTTGGTGACTATTGGTTTTCCTGGTATCCAAAAAGGCGTCGGACCTTTGATCCTGTGACATTTGACCTGTATCAGTTATTCAGAAGTTTGTAGGGTGGTTACTAAGATTATATGGACCTTGATCCCATGCCTTTGCATTGCATAACATCATTGTTGTATCCACTCCATTTATGAAAGATCCTAAAGTCTATTTCAAAAAAAAAAGAGAGAGAAAAGAAAAGGAAATAGAAAAGCAAAAAAAGAAAGAAAAGATATTCTATACAAAAAAAAGGAAGCTTTAATTCCAAAAAAAGAAGAATGAAAGTGTGTGAAAAGACTTTAGGATCTCTCATAAATGAAACATTGCATTCATATTATCATGCATCTCATAGTTCTATCAGAAGCTTATTGGGGTCCTCTTTCAATCCAGATTTCTGCTTCATCAACGAAACTGACTTCCCTACATCTGTATCATACAAGGATTAATCAGAAGAGAATCATGGACCGTCTTGAACAAAATCAGGTTGAACTCCGTAAGGACATGGATACTATGGGGGAAAGGATGACCCAACTCTTGGAGACTCTCCATGTTGTTATTCAGGGGCAAGAGGAGCTAAGACAAAGTGTTGCTAAGTTGGCTAATGGTACTCCGACCACTGTTGCTAATGGGGGGTCAAAACCTGTGCTCGTGGAAATTCCTAATAAGGAGGATTCACATCATGAGAACGATTCTGAATTTGAAGCTTTCAAGTTCCCAATCGAGGAAAATGAGAGAAAATTCCATCTCCTGGAAGAAAGATTGAAAGCTTTAGAAGGTCGAAGCTCCTCCGGTTTAAATGCTATTGATTTGTGCCTAGTGCCTGATATCAAGATTCCTGCTAAGTTCAAAGTCCCTAGTTTTGAGAAATACAAGGGTACCACCTGTCCGATGAGTCACATCAAGGCATTTTGCAACAAGATGGCACCGTATGCAGAAAATGATAAGCTTCTAATGCACTTCTTTCAAGATAGCCTTAGTGGGGCATCCCTTGAATGGTATACACGACTTGAACGAACTCATGTCCGCACATGGGATGAATTAGCAGAGGCTTTTCTCAAGCATTACAAGTACAACAGTGACATGGCTCCTACTAGACTACAACTCCAAAGTTTAACTCAGAAGGTTGATGAGTCTTTTAAAGAGTATGCACAAAGGTGGAGAGAATTAGCTTCCAGAGTCCAACCTCCTCTTCTGGAACGTGAGCTTGTGGACATGTTCATGAATACTTTGAAATATCCTTATCTGAACATGATGGTTGGATGTGCTTCCTCCGAATTCTCAAGTTTGGTTGTCGTAGGAGAACGAATTGAAAACGCCTTAAAGATGGGTAAAATCCAAGATATGGCCAATGCTTCTGAATTCACTGAAGAAGAGAAAAGTGAAACAAATGCAGTTTCAGAGAATGGAGAAGAGGAACTCCCTGCTTATCCTCAGGTTCATGTTCCTAACTATCACCAGAATTACCAACAACAAGGTCCACGAAGGCCGAGGAGACCACCAAGGAAGATTGACCCGATTCCTATGACTTACAGCCAACTGCTCTCCCATTTACTCAATGAATCTTTGGTCGAACTAAGGGAGGCTAAGCCCCCTCCAACACCGATTCCTCAAGGATATGACTTAAATGCAAAGTGTGAGTACCATTCTGGGACATCTGGACATTCAACTGAGGATTGTAATATTTTGAAACACAAAGTCCAAGATCTCATTGACTCCAAAGCGATATCATTCACTCCAAACGGTCTTCACATAAATTGAAAGGTTCATGGGGCTCCCGCACGAGGGATAAGCAAGACGTACTCTTATCTTGAGCAGTGCATAACTCGCATTGCTCGAATCCCTGAAGTAAGACAAAAATTACAACTCTTGGGTGACTTTGATGAAGTTTTTCTTTTGAGGTAATCCGAAGTGTTTGGAAAGAACTGCGAAAAGTATTCAAGATCGACAAGTCCAGACGGAGTCAAGCCTCCTCAACTATGGCAGTCATCAATTCATTTCTGCATTTTCATTTGTAATTTTCCTTGTTTTGTTAATTGTTTCTTCCATGTAAAACCTGTTTGTTTTTAATAAAAATAAAAATACATTGCATATGCTAGTTTCGAATCAATCCATTCGTGTTCGCTCACATATTTATGTCTATCGATATCAAACTCTGGTTTAAGCAAAAAAAATATCAAAAGGAGAATGATGAAAAAATAATACAAATGCAAAATATTTAATTATGTGCTTTTGAATAAAACCCTGCTGAGGATGTACAGGCATTGTTTCAAATCCCCAAACACTGGAGATATAAGGGAGATAGACCCTCGTTAACCCCTTTGAGCCTTGAAGTAGGAGTTTCTTTTCTATACAAAAAACCTCACATTTAACCCAGGGGCAGGGTAGCATTCAATTAATCTGATCGAGCATTCAAAATTCATCAGGAGTGTGCATCCAAGGATACAACAATGGTTATCTTTCAAAAGGTTGAGAAAAATCAATATCACAATGGTAATCCCTCATCAATCAAAGAATGAGGCAGTCACTCATTTCCAACAAATTCAGAGATTTAGGATCACTCGACTTGTTCAACAATAACAAAAAGAAAAGATTGAAAAAAAAAAAAAGAGCCCGCTAAGTCAACAACTTGAAAACAAGTGACTTAGGCAAAATTAGGGCATCCCGCTGGACTCCAAAATAAAATTCAAAAAGAATTTATCCAGGCAAAAGTTAGGGAAATAAAAAAAGAAAGGCAAAGCAAAAGCAAAAAACGAGGATTACAACATAAAGATCCTCATCAAAGGAACGAAGTCGTGTGATCAGACACCAAAAACAAAAGGTAAATGGCTGCCATGTCAAAGAACTTCATTGATTCCTCAATAATCTCAAACTCCTCTTGAAGGATGGACGCTCGTATCAGGTTAAATCGAACTTAGGACTGGAGAACATCACGAAGAAGGGGTGGGTTAGGTTAGACTTTGAGCCTTAAATCCTTTCTTTTTAAAACCGTGAACCAGGCCACGTTACAACCCTTAAAAGACCTAATTGAAGCAGGGTTTATTTCAAAAGCAAGTTATGTAAAACTGACTCCTAGATGTGTGCTTACCATTCATGTTGGTATTGATATGACAAATAATTCAAACACTGAATGTCACAACTTTATTTCAATAAATTTGATCTCGAAGCTAGCATAAGCATTGCATTTGGATTATCATCTTCAAAACAAATATCTTTTACTTGTGAATAAACATTTGGCATCAAGGAAGATCAAACAATGAACAACTGCAGAAAAAGTTGATCGATTCCATGAGCCATTCACTTCAGAGGCTGATTACTCCAAGGGGCGAGTTGTGTGAAAACTCTGTCAACTGAGGCATCCGTTCAAGCTTCCATCAATCTGGGGCAATCAAGTCGAGGAACCTCTCTTGAGTTCGACCAATCTGGGGCAGTTACGTCGAGATTCGACAAATCTCTCCGAGGATCCTTTGAGGAGAATTCCTCCATAAGTCACGAAGCTTGAGGCACAATCTTCTGAGTTTTATTGTCCTCTCCCTAATCATAGGAGTTTATTTCTCCTGGAACTTTGGCCTCTCCCCAAGCACATGAGTTTATTTCTCATGGGAGTTGTTCCACTTCCTCAACCTGATCACCTTATCTGAATTTCTCATCCTCAACATGGTGAAAAAAGGGAATCTCCTCAAACTCACCATCCCCAAGCAATTCAAGATGTAGGGAAAGTCAGATGAAGTCACTTCCTCCCCAACGAAACTACATTCCAACCCTCGGTGCAGTTGCTAAAGATCTTTGGTACTGCATGGTTTCCAACACCAACTCATAATGACATCTCAAGCAACGGACCCCAATGATCATGCTTCTCTATCTCACTAACGCCTTTATTTGGCACTTTTGCATATAGAATCCATTGCATACAGCATTGCATCCTCAAAGCGTAGCATATCCATTAAAATGGAGCATTACGCCATAGAAAAATTCAAACACGCATACAAAGCATAAGCCAGATAATACAAATCAACACTCAATCAAGACGATGATACATCCCCACAGAAAAAGTTGTCCTTACAAACTCGGATTGACATCTGCTACTACATCACAAATCTCCTCAAACCATGGTGCCAATACCTGGTATTCTCAATCCCCAAAAGAAATCTTATCTTCTCTCTCCTGTCTTTCTTCGTCAGAATCGTTGTCTCCGAGGTTATTTCCCGTGTGCTGCGTGAAGATTAGAGTGTGAGTGAGGGTGGGCATTCAACCCACCTCATTTTTCAATCATTTGAATAACCATACTTGGTGTGTGGCAATTCGAACGATTGCCGCTCTTGATGAGTTACACCCCGCCTTTGGCCTGAGGGATTAATGTAATTCTTATGCTTCGCCAGCATCAACATCTTCGTGATTATGTCTTTTGATCGAGTCTAGTCGTGACTAGTCTCCGTGATCTCTTCCCTCGTACGGGAAAACTTTTAGATCCAACCCCCGTGTTGTGTATTCTTTGCCTTCCGTCCTGGCAAACCATTTCAAAACTAATTTCCAACCTCAGTGTTGATATTCATTCTTTCTTCCTTTGACCTCAGTGTCGATACCTTTCTTTTCCAACCTCAGCGTTGATGTCTATCCTTTTCTTGTCCAACCTCAGTGTTGATGCCTATCACTCCTCCACCGACCTCTGCGTCGATGCCAATCGTCATTCACAACCTCAGTGTTGATGTTTATCTTTCCTCGTCCCAACCTCGGTGTTGACGTCCTCGACCTCAGTGTCGACGCCTTTCCTTTCACAACCTCAGTGTTGATGTCCCCCAACCTCAGTGTTGATATGCTCCAACCTCAGCGTTGACGTCCTCCAACCCCAGTGTTGATGTTTATCCTTTCTTTCAATTCTTATGGATCGTAGGTCCGTTGACCTTATCCTCATCTTTTTCATTCTTATGGATCGTAGGTCCGTTGACCTTATCCTCATCTTTTTCATTCTTGTGGATCGTAGGTCCGTTGACCTTATCCTCATCTTTTTCATTTCTTGTGGATCGTAGGTCCGTTGACCTTATCCTCATCTTTTTCATTTCTTGTGGATCGTAGGTCCGTTGACCTTATCCTCATCTTTTTCATTCTTGTGGATCGTAGGTCCGTTGACCTTATCCTCATCTTTTTCATTTCTTGTGGATCGTAGGTCTGACGACCTTATCCTCGTCTTTTTCAGTTCTTTTGAGTCGTGGATCTGTTGATCTCACCTTGATTTCGAGTCTTTTTATCCTTGTCTTTCAACTTTTGGGTCAGTAGATCTTGTCTCTCCATCAAACCCGCGCTGTCCAATCATAGTTTCATACAACAATCACCTCCTTTGAGAACCTTGTATTGGCACCGTTACCACGTTACAAGCTACCACCATTCAGATCCATTACTCATTGTAAATTCTTCCACCAGAAAAACAAAAATAAATTTCTCTTTCCCCAGCAGATATCGAAACAAAAATAAGATAACACTCACACCATCTTCTCTTTAGGACAAATTTCTGGTACTTTGATATTTAATCTTCTTCTACCTCGAATGCTCGAAAGGCTAGCGCCAATCTCGCCTTCGGGTTTAAGATGATTAAATAGGGGCAGCTGTCATACCCCAAATTTGTCCTACCCTTTCAATTTTATCTGGCTTAGGCTCATGCATTTCATAGTCTCATGTGCATACCTCCATTAGGGCATTTGCACGGCTTGGCATTCATTCATTAAACAAAACATCTAAAAGTGTGGGATTAAGGGTCATGAAGCAAGCTGGAGTTTCATATGTGTCTTGGCAAAAGAGTACTTATTGCCCCAAAAAGTGTTTGACATTTAATCAAGATTGTGGTATGTACAGTTCTTCTGAAAGGCATTTGATCAGATGACTTATTGCTTGGCCTAAGGAATAATAAAGGAAAAATAAAGGAATAATTGGCCATTTGAACTTGAAAAAAAAAGGGAGAGGATATGTTCAAAAGTATCCAAAGTTATAAGATCATGGAGTCAACATTTACATACAAGATTCAAAATCTATTATGAGCTTCAGGCAAGCATCATTCATTCAAATTCCATACAAAGATCAAACATTTTGAAGAAAGAAATCAAGAAGCTTTTGGATGCACCATTTCATTGTTTGCTCCATAAATCAATACAAATTCCAAATACGTATTACAAGCCATATCCAAAACCAATACATCCATTACACATTACAAAAAGGCCAGAATTGAAAAACTACAACAAAAATGCAACTTTGCAGCAGGAGAAAATCCTAACCAAAATTCTGCATAAAAGTCTATTACAAAAAAAACGCAGCTAAACTATCTCAAGTCTCTTAACTAATTTTTGAGATATCAAAAACAAAGAACAGCCATGTCACACCTATCCAACCATATACATCAAGCCGACCACCAAGTTCTAACATTTCTAATTAACCTCCAGCTTTCAACCAAACCTAACAAGAGGTTTACAAATAACAAACAATCTTGAAGCCTATTCTTTACTCAAATCTTCAAATCCGACTTGTTGAGCATCATACTGTACCAGCTTTTTCTTAAAGACCATGAGTATGTTCTTTGTCACTACCAATCTGAGTGGTCCACGGGGCAAGTCTTGATTAGCGCTTTTACTCTCCGCCACGTAACTCGCAATGTCGGGCACACGTAAGCAAGTTCTTTGTGCTCCCAGCACTGACCGTATACGCTGTCGTGAAAATTCCGCAGGTTGTAGACATTGATTCATCGCAACAGTTGCTCAACGCCCGCAAGAACTCTGATCTGCATAAACTCTAATTAGAAGCCAGGAAGGGAATTTCAAGGTGGTACATCAAACATTCAAACCATAAAAAACTTCTAACAAAATTTCATCCATCCACATAAATCACATACAAGCAAAATCATACCAATGGAATTTCACTAACCATTCATTTCAGAAAGAAAATGCCTGCTGCAACTTATACCAGTCAGCCCATGTCTTAACCTCCGTCGAGCCTACGCAGCCGAACAAAATCAACATGACACATCAAAAGCCGGTCCCTGTAGGGAACACACATAGAACCAGTTCAGTTCAAATGAGTTCAAATGCAACTCAGAAATCCAGAACAAAGCTCATGTACAATAACTGCAGGTTTAGAGGCACAAAGAGCTCAAACATATCATTATCGTAATTCCGTTAGAAGGCTGTTGCATACATACATGATCCTGGCAGAAGAGAAAAACACATTCAAAGAGACATTAAAAAGAAGAAAAAGGCCAAATGAGATTTAAGTTCAGGTTCAAAATCCAAAATGTGCAAAAAACTCCAATCCAGTATAACTAACAGGCTGTTAACCTTTTCATTCAGCAGATTCAGAAACGCATCCTTCATACATCGATTCGGCATCGCATTCCTTAACCTTCTAGCTAACCAAACTCCATAACAGATTATGACATTACCACCTAAACAGTTCACATTAACTTGGCTCAGCATAACAGAATTCCAAACTGACATAACTAACTTGTCACACCTAGTAACTAACTCTCAACAAACTTTAACCAATTTCATAACAAACTTTCCTAACTGCCTATAACAGAATCCATACACACATAACAGAATTTAACTACCAACCTATTCAATTCTAACTACCAAAAAAAAATCAGTTTATTGATCTCCACCCAACATGTAACAAACCTCTAACCACCCATAACTGATTATAACAGAAACTGAATTTCAAGAGAAAAGGGGAAGAAGAATTAACCTGCAGAATCAATTTTCTTCACTTCTCCACGATATCTCTTTCACGGCCATTCAATCTTCAACCGTTCTTCTCCACAAGCCGTTCTTCATCACCCTTCAATCATCTTCACTCTGCAACTCTCTTCACTTTAACTCTCGATTCACCACCATTCATATTCACTCTCCACCATTTCCCTCTCTTCCTGAACCATCTTCTTCACCTTCCATAAACCCTGCAGAAAATCAGAGAAAAGAATCCATCAATTCACCATTCCATCTTCCACTTCAGGGCGCATAACATCACCACTCTTGCGAGTCTCGAACACTCCCTCAATCGGAATTCACCATACATACACAGAGCAATACCACAATATAGAAGCGAATTCAAGAAGAAAGAATAGAGAAGAAACAGAGCTGAACGCAAGGCCTTAGAGAACTCACCGGACTCATAGTTGAACTAATCATCTTCTCCAAGCCGTCGAAGAAGCACCAAATCCGAATTGAACTCAAATAGAGGACGAGATCGAAAGCAAGGAAGAGGTTGAGGGAGACGTTGTTCTCCGGTGGCATCGTTATTTGATCGGAGAAGACGAGTTGATCGTCGGAGATTGTTGAGGACAGCGTCGACGCCGCTTGAGGTCGATGCAAGAGTAGAGAAGATGAGGGAGAGGTTTTGAGTCGCGTTGTTCACAGAGGTGGCCGGAGGATTGCGTCGGAGACGTCGCTGGAGAAGGAGGATGCGCCGCCGCGTTCTGAGAGAGGGAAAGAGTTTCTTCGTGAAGGATCCCAAAGGTCACAATTCAATTACCCTAATTCCTCTTTCCATTTTTTATTTTAATTTCATTAGCATTGCATTAACACATTAATCTGACATAAGGTTAGTATTAATTAGTGGGTTAATTAAGTCATAAAATCTTAATTGGATGTTAATCAGAATGTTAGTGCAAAATATAATTGAATCAAAACCCTTAGAAATTGATGGATCATGTGAACCCTAGGGCCTGTACACGATATACTCTCCACACCCCCTGAATCTGGGCCCAAATGCATATCAACTAAGTTTCAGTTCTTTTTGAATTTACTAACACACCCCCTTGTTAGGCAGATTTAGATTTTTACTTCCACTTTATTTTCTTTCTAATTTTCGCTCCATAAATCGGTTTTAGGTGAAATAAAAACCCAATAAAATGTGTTTTAGATAGATATATGTGTGTAAATAATTGTGGTATTTTTTATAGATTTTTAGAAACTAGTTTGCTATTTTAAATAAATCTTTTTCTTAGATATGTTCATATTTTCGCATGTTTAGTGTGTTTTACAAAATAATTCGGTTGAGTGCCTTAGAAGTAGAATTGAATTCCCATTTTTTGTGTGATATCAGTAGGCTCCTATATCTTCATGTGTATAAAAAATGAAAGTGCAATTCTATGTCTTGATTAGATTTTCATTAGGTTTCTTTTACCCGATTGATGTGTTCCTCTAAGTGATTACCCATGTGAATTTGATCTATAATTCGATTTGCATTCATGCAATGATGTTGGTTACTTTTTGTACATATAATTAGGGATGTCTAGAGGTCCTAAAACCTGGAATTGAAAATTTTAGATCATGATTTCCCATTTTACTCGATTTTTCTTTCTCACATGTAAATAACTTGTTTTTGATTGATGATCGCACCGTAACTTGTACAAATGACCCGTAATTTTGTGTGGAACTTCTTGGCATGACTTTGTGGTTGTTTAGGCATCTAGTATAGGCTATTTGCTACTGACTTGTACCATTTGATTGCATGTTTCTAACTTCATTCACAATTTGAAACCGTTTAGCTAGTATTAACCTAGTGTTGTCTAGTTTTGGTTAGAGTTTTGTATTGCTTCATGCTAATTGACTAGTATAGATTAATATAGGATATTAGAACTAGATGATTGAGTTTGCTACTGACTTGAGGCCTAGCTCATTGTGTTCACTTGCTTTTGTTTTGACTAATTGATGTTTGCCCGCTAATTGGTAAGTAACGATGCATGCGATGCTTTGACGACTTCTTGTGGATGTTTTTAGAGTACCGTGATGCTTTTGTATTTGATTTGGGACATTCAATCCCATATTTTGCTACTGACTTGTAGCTTCTTTCTCTTGTTTCCATGCTTAGCCTCTCATTTCTTACTTTGATTTTGATTACATCTTGCTATTGCTTGCCATGTTCCCTTAGACCCTTCCTTCTTTGTTAAGAGGAATTGAGATAGGATAGTTATCCTTGACCTTAGGGCCATTCGTAGATTAGAATAACATAGATTAGAATGTTAGATCTAGTTCCCTATTGCATTCTTTTTCTTTTCAACTCTTTAAAACATTAATAAACGGAAGATGCGAATCACATTAAGCAAGTGATAGAGAAATGAGTGGGATTCATTCCCTAATCTATTTCTCAATCACTTAGTGACATAGAAGCGAGTGGGATTCATTCCCTAATCTGTTTCTCGGTCACTACTTAATGGGAGAGAAACGAGTGGGATTCATTCCCTAATCTGTTTCTCAAACATTAACTAATGGGAGAGAAATGAGTGAGATTCATTCTCTAATCTGTTTCTCAAACATTATATAATGGGATGGAAGTGAGTGGGATTCATTCCCTAATCTGCTTCTCGATCATTATACATTTTATGTGATTCGAATCGTGAAGTAAACTCCCTTAAAAAACACAACCAAAAACACTTTAAAACATCTAACAATGGTTCAGACTAAAGCAAAGTAGAGAAAGTGGTGAGTGGCCCGGTATTGGGAACTGTTCACCACTCATCTATCCTAAAAGACACAAACCAATCATTTCTTTTTCTTTTGCCTCGTTGGCACCTAAGGGCAATGTCATTTCCGTTCGTACGCATCGTAGGTCTTCCCTTATGCAAGAACGTGAACGTTGACTCCGCCCAATTAAAAAACACAAACAAACAGAAAATCTTTAGCCGAGCTACGGTAACTCTGATTCCTGAAAAGGATACGTAGGCAGCGGGGTAGGGCCCGTGCGAGTACAATTCTTTATTTTCCCTACATTCTGCATTCATTTCGCATTTAGGTATAGACATAGTACACACCCTTTAGATAGAAACAAACATAGGTGGATACCATCGAGTACGATGGGCGTGAGGGGTGCTAACACCTTCCCCTTGCGTAACCGACTCCCGTGCCCTATTCTCTGGTCGAAAGACCTTGTTCTTATTCTGAGTTAGGTTTCTGATATCCCTTTCCCGCGATGGGATAAATATATTGGTGGCGACTCTGATTCCATTTTTCGCGGTAGCGACAACTGTTTCTCACTTTCTCTGCAACCGAAAAACCCTCCCTCCGTCGCCAGCCACAGCCACCACCGTTCGTCCCTCCGTCGCCAGCCACCACCGTTCGTCCCTCCGTCGCCAGCCACCACGTTCGTCCCTCCGTCGCCAGCCACCACCGTCGTTCTCTCCTCCGTCTGACTGTGCAAGGTAATATGATTTATGGGTTTAGTTTTAAGGGTTTCAACTAAGGGTTGCATTGCAATTTGAGAATGAAGCATATTACATGTTTGATTAAATGTCTTTAGAGTGTTATATATTTTGAAGTTTTGTTAAGTTTTTATTGTTCTCTCTTAAATCTTTGTGTCTTAAAGATTCATCATGTATTAGAATATTCTAAACATAGTTAGACACTTAACCGGTTTAATTTGGTTGATGTAAAAGGGAATTGAAGATTCAGTTCCGGTTTTGATTTTGATTTTGAGTTTAGTTTAATTTAAATAGCTATGGCAATTGAAGATTCAGTTCCGGTTTTAACAAATTCTGATTCTGTTGAGCAGGAAAAAGTGCTTCCTTTAACTGATAGTATGATGGAAAGGGGTTTAGGGATATTTGGTTGGTTAGAATTTGTGCAGTGCATTCTTGTTTCATTTGCAATGTTCTTTGAAGTTCTATTAAGGTTCTCTCATCCTGTGTGATCTTTATTAAGTTTAGAGATTATTTAAATCAGCCCCTGTACTGTGTGTTCTTTATTAAGTTTAGAGGTTTGAATCTTGGGACCGGATCGATTGCACTTTAGGATTTTTAGCACCGGTTAACTACGTGTTCAGGTTTTTCTTTAATAGTTGGACTGTGAATTCTGTTTCTGCTGATGTTTTGGATTTCTATAAAAAGGATTTCTTTCAAATGGTGCAATATATAGTAATTTTTCCTCTTTTTTTCGCCACCTGTAAGCTATATGATTATGGTATTTGTATTTTACCTTGCCCATATCTTCGTTATTATCAAGGTTATGTTAAATTAAGAAATAGTTTGGTGATAAGAATTTTGCATTATCATTATTATTTTACTATGCAACTATGCTTAATTTTATGTTTCAAAAGGAGAAAACTAGTAACACGAACTTCAGAATTTCATGTAAAAGGAATGTAAATGACCTTAACTGTCAAAAGGCAAACAAGGAAGTATTATTTGTAGCATATTTATGTCTTGGACTTTATGATTTTAATCATATTATTATTCTACTGGAGGTCTATTGATTTGTTTTGGTATATTTTTATTTAATTTTACAGTTACTTTGAAGAATCCGATTTCATTCACGAAGCTGAAGCCACCGTCTTCTTCCTGCACTCCCCTCGCCGTTTCAAACGCCGCCGTCTTCTTTCACGGTACCTGCCTTATTTTTATCACATTGTTTTGTAGTTTATCAAATATAATTTAAGTAGAAGCTTTTGGGTGGAACAATTTGAACTTATTACCTCTTGTCAAGCTCCGATACAATGACAGTGCTATGCATTGTCAATAAGATATTCAATTAAATGCTTAAATTAAATTGTTCAGTGGAACTCCTTGTTGGTTAATATCTCTAACATGCTGTTCAGATTGGTTCAGTGATGTTGAGTTTTCTTATTTCTTGGTTTACTGGTTATATTATCCTTTTTCTTATTTCTAGAGTTTTGTATTGTAGAAGTAGGTTAATTATAAAATGGTCTTGGACTTTATAATTTTAATCATATTATTTAACTGCATCGTGTGTGTGTGTTTAATTTTACAGTTACTTTGAACTCTCTGGTTTCTACTTGTACAACGCCGATTCAAACCTACCCATCTCCCACATCAAGTCTAACTCAGGTTACTATCCCTTTCTTCTTGCTTATAGTTTGTTATTTTCTGCTTATAGTTTATTGTTTATGGTTCTATTTAATATCAATTTAGTGTCTCTCAACCAGTTTTTTGGTTTGTGGACTTATATTACCTTGAAATAAGGTAATGTCTTCTTTAAGAAATCGGGTATTCTGATTAGGTATTCTGATTAGGTATTCTATTATGATGATAGCTATTTATTATCTTGACAGAATTCCTTAGTACCTGATAGAGAAACCAAGAAGCATTTGTTTAGCTTAATTAAGTCATGGATAAGACATGGATGAGATCAAACCGATTGTCGAAAGAGTACGAGAAAGGGGTATGGGAATTCGTTGAGTTTGCGGTTAAGCACTCCGAAGACCCGCTTCGAATGCCGTGTCCTTGCTTGGGTTGCTGTTATGGGGATAAGGTTGACGGGAAACAGTTGGGATCCCATTTACTACGGTTTGGAATTGATAGAAGTTATACATGTTGGACAATGCATGGTGAGAAAAGGAACGGGAATGCTGGGTCGAGTTGTAATAGGAAGTATGCTTCAAACGACGATTGCACAGACACATACGATTGCGATCGAGTCGAAGAGATTGCAGAAGCGCTTGAAGAAGATCTTGCGGATTGTCCCAAAATGTTTGAGAGGTTGGTAAGCGATGCAGAGAAACCGTTGTATGATGGTTGTTCAAAATTCACAAGATTGTCTGCGGTGTTAAAGTTGTACAACTTAAAGGCGGACAATGGATGGTCGGATAAAAGTTTCACAGAGTTATTAGCCCTTATGAAAGATATGCTACCAGAGGATAATGTTCTTCCCAATCGAACGTATGAAGCCAAAAAGATGTTGTCCTCTATTGGCATGAGCTATGATAAGATACATGCATGTCCAAACGATTGCGTTTTGTTTCGAAACGAGTATGCAGCGTTGAATGAGTGTCCTAAATGTGGTGCCCCTCGATATAAGAAAAAGTTGTCTCCTGCTAAAGTCTTATGGTATTTTCCTATAATTCCGAGATTTAGACGCATGTATCGTAGTGAGACCGATTCAAGACACTTGACTTGGCATGCAGATGAAAGAATTATTGATGGAAAGTTGCGACATCCGACAGACTCACCACAATGGATGAAAGTTGATACTGAATATCCTGCATTTGGAAAAGAAGCAAGAAACCTTCGGTTGTCATTGTCTACTGATGGAATGAACCCGCATGGTATTCAAAGTATCTCGCATAGCACATGGCCTGTGATTCTTATGATCTATAACCTACCTCCGTGGCTATGTATGAAGCGTAAGTACATGATGTTATCTATGCTAATTTCTGGGCCTAAACAACCAGGGAATGACATAGATGTATACTTGGCACCCTTAATCGAAGATTTAAAGTTTTTGTGGGAGAACGGTGTGGAGGTTTACGATGGGTATAGGAAGGAAAGTTTCAACTTGAGGGCGATGTTGTTTGGAACAATTAATGATTTTCCAGCATACGGAAATCTATCCGGGTACAGCAATAAAGGTCAAAAGGCGTGTCCCGTTTGTGAAGATGAAACCGATACGACACGATTGGAGCTTTGTCAGAAGAATGTCTTTCTCGGCCATCGTAGATTCTTAAATTCTAATCATCACTACCGTGGGTGGAGAAAAGCGGTTCTTTTGTGCCTCGGTACCGGTCGACGCTCGCAACAATGGTTGATATGTCCGATTTGAAGGACGGTGCGTTACGTGAAATCGTTATGGATGAGAGTGTCTTCGGTATTGAATTCAAGTCATTTATTGAACTTGGTGACTTGGAGGAGATTTTTAAGCATGATCAACTAGGCGTCAATAACATGCACTCATACATCCGGTAATATTCCCTCATCCGATATATTATTTAATTAGTCCCACAATATAATTTATTTACACATTTCAATGAAAATAATCTAATGTTTATTATGTTTTTATTTAAGGTTGTTGTATGACAGAGTGTTGCGCGGGACTCCGTTGTCTAACAGATTCCGTTTCGTGTCTTCCGCCCACTGCAGCGGAATGGCAATTGCTTCGGAACGGGAATCAGTTAGACAGCGATTAATCGATAGATTCATGTCCACCGGCAACACAGAATGTCTGCATCTTTGGGCGTATAATACCCGACCAGTAGGGTTAGTTTCTCATTCTTTGTTCATCTAATTTTTGTTTCTTTTGTGTATAGCCAAATTTTCATATAACCTATTGTTTTTATTTATAGAGCACACTGGTTGCTGCTTGCTATCAACCCTATAAGGGAAGTCGTGTATTATCTGAATTCGGTAAATGGTGAATGGACCAATTATCAGGCCATGAAGGACATCGTTGATTTGTAAGTTGGATCGTTCTAAATATATACTCGTGTATATTTATATATATATTTACTTATTTGTGGGATTGATCTAAACATATGCTTTTATATATTTGTTAATTAGATCAATACAAGTGTTCCGAAGTCAACGGGACGCACAGGTATCCCGAACTAAATCTAGCAACATTACTTGGATCCAAGTGCAGGTAAATTATTTTTCACAATGTTGCTTATAATATATTTATGCTACTTGATAAAACAATGCACAACTATAGAATTGTTCTTGTTTTTCTATGTAGTGTCCGCAACAGCGAAACAGTTACGATTGCGGATACTTTGTATTGAGGTATATAAAAGAAATCCTTCAGGCAAATCAATTAGAGATTCCGCTTACGGTATGAATTTATAACTTAAGATAATTTCATATAACTTATTACATTTAACTAAATGTATCATTCATATTTTTTTTTGTTTTGTAGTACCTTGACGAATTCCGTGCCGCTACATACCCGAAACTTAAGTTGGAAGAAATAAAAGAGGATTTGAGTCATTTTTATATTAAGCACTTTTTCATGTAGGATTTGAGTCGATTTACTTACAATTTTATATAACATTATTGATGTTGTAATATATGATGTATATATATAATTTTGGATATTATTTTGGTATATATATTGTCTTACTGATGGCTGAAATAATATCGTCGAAAATAAATTACAGGTCGAAAATAAATTACAGGTCGAAAATATTACAGGTCGAAAATATTACAGGTCGACTGGGAGGATTAAATTACAGGCTGCACATTAAAAAACCTCACAAACCTACTAAAGCGCTTCTTAGTAAAAGCGCTGCCAAAGATTAATAAAAAAGAATTAAAAAAAAAAAAAACGCAACATACGAAAGCGCTTCTGGAAAAGCGCTCTTATAGGGTGGCCTTTAAGAGCGCTTTTTCCTAAAAAAGCGCTCTTAAAGGCCACCCTATAAGAGCGCTTTTCCAAAAGCGCTTTCGTATGTTGCTTTTTTTTTTTTTAACTCTCACAGGGGGGGCTATAAGAGCGCTTTTCTGGAAAAAGCGCTCTTAAAGGGGGGCCTACGAGAGCGCTTTTTCTGGAAAAAGCGCTCTTAAAGGGGGGGCCTACCAGAGCGCTTTTAGAAGCGCTTTTGTAGGCTACGCCAGCGCTGGCTTTGGCAGCGCTTTAAAGCGCTGTTAAAGGCCAAAAAAAGCGCTTTTAAAAGCCCTGCGCGTTGTAGTGTAAGGAGGAAGTGTCCCAGAGAGGCGATTCTCCGAGAGATCCAAGAAAGTGAGGCTTTTCATTTCGCCAATGAAGTTTGGTATTGGACCTGATATGCCTGTTTTTGCTATTGTGAGAGACTCTAGATGCGTGAGTTTGGTTATGGAGTGAGGGATCGAGCCAGTAAGGTGTGGTAAGTTGTATATAAGTATGTTCTCTAAGTAAGGTAAGCTACCTATAGAAGGTGGAAATGTAGAAGCAAGGTCATCGTTGCTTTCGAAAAGTAGAGAGTAAACACGGTTGTTAGAAGGTGCGCAAATAACACCATACCAACTAGAGTCACAACAATTCGCTTGTGGTTTCCATGAAGAGAGAAGAGTTGGGTTGTTGAGTTCTTTCTTGATTTGGAGAAGGGCTTTTTGGTCTTGTGGATGGCATCCTTCTGAGAGAGATGATGCAAAATGAAAGAGCAATAATATCAGGAGAAACAACTTAGTTGCCATTGTCTTAGTTGGTTTGTGCATGTATTTTGCTTATGAGTTTTGGATGAGAAGTATGTAGGTTTATATTGGTGTATATATATATATATATATATATATATATATATATATATATATATATATAAAAGTTGTCATGCTATAACAGTATTCAAAACAATTAAGCTTAGCTTGTTGCTCCATGTATATGATTATTTGTTAGTTATATTTGAGATGCTCATGGTTTTATTTTCATTTCTTGGATGAGAAAACATTGGACACATTGATGTGTCCTCAACAGCATGTTTTAGTCAAAATAAAGGTGATAAATCAGCTAGCTACATATAAGGTATTAGAAGCCCGGAAAAGCTAGCATATTCTATGAGCTACAAGCTAAGAGCAATTCCTACCTCATGCAAAACAGATGTTTGCTACTAAATTGTAACAACTTTTCTACCATTTTTATATAACTAGTTTTTACACCCATACAACACCCATTGAAAAATTTATTAGAATAATATAATATAAGATTAAATAAATTTTCGGTCCCTCTAAATATTGCAGTTTCATTTTAGTCTCTCCCTGCCTTTAGGCAACGGTTTTAGCTGGTTTTGGCAACGATTTTTTTTTGTAAAAACCGTTGCCTAAAGGCATGGAGGGACTAAAAATAAAAACTGCAATATTTATAGGGACCAAAAACTTATTTAACCCTATAATATATTTTAAATATATATCATCTTTTCAGGGTGTCCGTTCCGTCAAAGAAGTGCAGTCTTGCCTCAAGGAAAAGAACTATGTTTACATCCAGATTCTACCTACCACTACCAGATGTATCAGGGTTTCACCTTGATGTCCATAGTAGCGGCTAGTCGGGGCGAGGTGTTAGCACCAGAAAATTCTACTAAGGAAAAAGAGATTCTGATGGGTCAATATGATGTCGTTCTCTTTGAGCGGAACAAACCTTGCTTGATACCAACATATATAGTGCCGCCGCTATGGAATGGCTAGCTACCAAGAGAGGGTGTGTTCAGTAGTGCCTCTGTTCTCCTTGTTAATCATACATATTGTTCTTCACTTGAAAAAAATCATATAATTCAACAAAGGTCATTACATTGCTCATATCAAAATATTACATCAAATAATTATTTTCAAGTCGCATTCGTACAACTTGGGGAAGATTTAGCTAAAATACTGCTTAAGCTTGATATCATTCAACTTCCTTGAGATTTAATTTATTCTCCATGTAGAGTCTCTAGAGTGTATACTTCATAGCCTCCCTCTTAACCTGTGATACCACTAACTGTGAGTGTGTCTGCAACTTGATGTTTTCTGAGTCTGTCTCGATTGAGTGAGGCAGGCGATGTGAGATTCATATACAACGTGATTGCTGATAATGTGGAATTCGAAAAGTAGGTGTTCCTGCAGAACACTTTTGAACTACCTCCCAAAAGAAAATTCCAGCGAGGTTACACAGGGGTTTGTAGGTTTTAGCTTTAGGGATTTTAGCAGTGCAATTGATGCAAGCTCAAGTTGATAAGTGTCTTTCTTATCCCTCATTCGGGAGTCCTTTTTATAGTCATGGAGTGATAAATTACAACATTGATGGAGCAACCCTTGGATTTCCTCCATAATGACCGTTATTTGTAACTTCCGCCATCAGCCATTAAAGGATCGTAACTCCTGTAACGGTGGCAACCTTTCGCATGCAAGTAACCGTCACAATCGGCTAGGGAGATCGTCTCCGGCCTCGTGAGAGGTAATGTCTATCGAGATGGTAAGGCATATCTTCCGAGCTGGAGAGTTGTCTCTTCCGAGTTGATGCTTTGTGGGTCGACCGATTAGGAGGTTAGTCTGCCGACTTGAGGGTCTTCAAGGTTAATCCTAGTTCCTATCCGTCTCGTTCTGAATCTACTTCCTCTATCCTTTTCTAGTTTGCCTAATCGACCCAAACATTCCAAATATGTACAATAGGTATACTTAAATTATTAACCCAACTTCATTCTCCACCATAAGGACAACATGAATTTCTCTACTATATGACAATCCATATGTGAACACGACCCGTGTATGAGTTGGTTTAAGTCCACATAGAGTCATTTGTTCTATGAAGACTACGGATAATTGGGCTTTCAATCCTTTCTCGGGGTCGAAAGACATTGAAATCGGAAATTTCGGTAGACTATTTCTTCGTTTGTCCAACTAAACCCAGTCTACGGAGGACTTGTTTTAATGGAAGATCAATGCAGATGATGATAACATGTGCCAAGGAGTAAAGTCGTAACTTCCGGAATGCGGTTACCAATGCATATGGTGCTTTCTTTATCTTATGGTAGCGTGTTTCTGGTATGGACAGTGTTTTAGATATAAAATACATTGGCCTCTGAGTGGAAACTGCCTCTCGTATGAGGAAGTCAATAGTTGCTTTGAAAGAGATGGCCAAGTAAAGAAACAAAACTTCAAGTGTGACCGGTTTGATAAGGTCATTTTTAGAGACATGAATGCATGTTTGCACTCCGTGGTCCACTCGAAATGTGTTTCTTCCTATAGTAACTTGTAAAACTGTAATGCATGCTAGGCTGATCTGGATATAAATCTGTTTAGGGCGGGGATCATCCCATTTTATGTCATTACCTCTTTCTTTATTGTTGGTTCTTCTATCTTGATGACTGCTACACACTTATTCGAGTTCACCTCTCTCTCTCTCTCTCACTAACTCACTCACAGGTAGAAGCCTCAAAATTTGTTGGCTATGACCCTAAAGGTATATTTCTCTAGGTTGAACTTCATATTATATTGCCAGATCCTTCGGAGCACAGTAGTCCGGTGCTCGTTGTGCAGCTCCTCATTATCAGACTTAACAATCATGTCATCCATGCAGACTTCTAATTTTCACATATCTCTTTCATGAAGATTTTATTCATCATTCCTTGCTAAGTTATCCCCGTATTTTTTAGGCAAAAAGGCACGATGTTATATTGAAGTTGGCTCCTTCAGTCATGAAGGTTGTCTAGTCGTTGTCTGCCTCGTACATAGGTATCTAGTTGTAGGCAGAGCATGCATCCATGAATTATAATAGCTTGTACCCGGCATAATTTTTTAAAAGCTTAAATATGTTCGGGACTGGGTAGGAATCTTTAGGGCAGGTCTAGTTGAGATCGGTGTAATCGATGCATATTCTCCACTTCCCTGACACTTTCTTGACCAACACAACAATGGACAACCATTCAATATATCTTACTTTAAAGATAAAGTTGGCATCCAGTAGGCCATGGATTGTCTTCCTGGTGGCTTTGACCTTCTTGGGAAATTGTAGTCTACTTCGTTGAGCGACATAGTGGATAAAAGGGCCATTGTTCAACCGGTCACTACAAGAAAAACATGTTTTACCTTCAAATTTACACTCATAATTGACCTTAAGGTTCTCACTTTGACTTCTATCATTGGGCCGAATTTGTTGTTTCACAATGTTTCGTTTTCTCGCATGTCAAGGTTGACCGTACTAACGACTTGACACATATTTTTCTTTATTTTATCTAATGTGATAGCGGTCTCAAAGGGGTTCTTCAATAATATTTCATATATTAGGCGATTGTAGATTAACAATTGGTTTGCCCGCATCATTGTGATATTTCATCTTCAAATGGACCGAAGAGGCCATTGTGTCTAATGTCGCGTGGAACGACCATCTAAGGATACCGTTGTAGATGCATTCACAAGGGATCACGAGGAAATTCATATTCACGGTCCTTTCGTCCTTCTCTTCTCTGAAAGAGATTGACAACTTGATGGTTCCACATGGAGGATTTGAAGTGGAATAATTATTTAACGCTATCGAATTCCCATCTTTATGCGATATGAGCTCCCATGATCAATGATGATTCATAATATTGAATGGTTTTTATAGTGGCGGTTACGAACAGTGTAAGTGTCACATTAGGTGTCCCATCCACTTTCTAACTGTATCGAAATCCTAAAATAGGTATGTCATCTTCCTGTCTCTTGTTCACCATCACCGAGTAAGGGGAGCTTATTGGTAGAGGTTCTTTCTCAATACATGATTTGCTGTCGATTGGATCAATGGATAGGAAATGGAAATATCTTGAGGTTAGGAAATATGTGTCTTTGGAAACTGGATTGGTAGTCCTCATCTTCATCAAGTAAGCTCGTTGTAACATTTTGTGATTTTTGAATAAGAGAGATCTGATCATGGAATTCGTAAAAACATAAGACATTTCTCAATGACTGTTCCACTATTTCATTAAGGAACAAGAAATGCATGGTGAAGTGATGGAATAAAGTTTTAGTGTAGAGGAGCAAACTTTTGGTACAATAGAGAGGAGGTAGACCTCTAAGATTAACACTCCAATGCCTAATTGTGAGTGAGCAACAAAAGAGTGGAGTAAGTTATCGTTAGAATATACCTTAAATCTTGTATGAGATATCTTATATATAATGGATGATTAGAGATGCCGACACTTCTCGGTAGGGCTGAAAAAATGGACATGGTCCGTTGGGCATGCTCGTTTTGCCTGCACTTTATTGCAGGGTGAGCCAAGAATTTGGAACTGCACCCTTTACTGTGCCCACCTCGCCCCGCCCTATTTTTTTTTTGCGGGCACGTGCATTTACATGATTTTTTTGTGCTTTTAACTTTAACGATGCAATGTTCGCGGGCCAGCCCTGTCCTCACTTTTAGTGCGGGGCAAGTCAAGATTTTAGGCCTGCACCCTCATGTATGCCAGTCCTACCCTGTTTTTTGCTTGCTTTTGTAGGGCAGACCTAAACGGGGCGAGCATGCCCATTTGCCACCCCTACTTCTTGACGTGGAGCAACAAAAATCGTTGGATAATATCCAACACTGAACAATCGTCCATAGTATGGACCAAGTATGAGTATCAAACTTGTAGTTTTATCCTACCTTTATAACCGATGAATGTGTCTCCTTGTTATTGGGGTTCTAGCCTCCCAAAACATACACCATATACCATATACCCTCATTAATCATCGTCCATGACATCTCTCAATCGCTAAATTCATTAACAATAAAATGTGATATGTTAAAGAAAAATGTTATTCTTACACCACATTCCTACAACTACATCGTATTTCACTGTTCACCAGTCCGGTGAATAGTGAGATATTATAATAATATTTTTTTTAAAAATAAAATAAAAAATTTATATATATTTAGACCAAGGGAGTACAAAAACAAAATTATGTGATTAATGAACTTCATATTTTTATTAATCAATTTTAAATTTTATTAATCAATTTCGTAATTACTAAAAATTTAGGCAGTTTATTAAGCAACTTCATAACTTCATTAACCAACTTTTTACATTTTATTAACTAACTTTAATTTACTAAAATTTACTTTTAATATCGGAGTGTTTATTAACCAAATCTATCATTTTATTAACTAATTTTTTACATTTCATTAAGCAACTTCATTTTACCATTAAAAATCACTATTCATATACTATTCACGGATACTGTTTACATAATGTTCATAAAATAAATATTTTTATTTTTTAAAAAACATTGTTCACCGTATATATATATATATATATATATATATATATATATATATATATATATATATATATATATATATAGAGTGAACATTGTTTGGTATAGGTATTTGAGTGTAGACTCGGGTCTAAGAATAACACACCTATATATTAAAGGGTTAATAGTAATTTATCCCCTGTAATATGAGGGAGTTTCGGTTTACCCCCACCATTGCCAAAGGCAGGTTTTGGCAACGATTTTTTTAAAAAACCGTTGCCAAAAAGGTAGGAAGGGGGGAAAAGCAAAATTCGCTAACCCTATATTAAAATACGTTTCAAAATATCTCGGTTTTGATCGACATTGATTTAGCACATCTACTTAATATAAATGTAAAGAAGTCATGATGGCAACCCTAGCCACATGTCATCTTGAAAATAATCCTAGCCACGTGTCATTTTGAAAACAATCCTAGCCACATGTCATCTTGGTAAGAATTCTAATTACAAACTCTATATTAAAATAAATAATAATAATATAATAATATTAAACCACCACAATTATTAATAATAATACAATATTTAGTTAATAATAATAATAATAATCTACTTCTACTTAATATAAAATAATAATAATAGTAATTTTAATAATATAATATTCAATTACCACTATTAAAAATATCCAAATAAAAATCATTATTAAAAAAATCTTTCAAACTTATAAAATCTTGAAATCTAGCCTATATTTCAAGTTAAAAAAATATAAAAGTAAATTTCAAATATATTTTAGATAATCAATTTTTAAGATAAAATAGATAATCTTAAATTAGTTCATGCTAAATTCTAATTTTATTTTTCTATTTTCTTCTTTTATTTTTCATTTATTTTAAAAAAAATTATGTTTAAAAAATAACTTCTCAAAATAAAGATGAAATAAAAGTATCGTTTTAAAAAAATGTGTTTTCTAAATGAGTTACACAAATTTTTATTATAATAAAAACTTAATAAAAAAATTTACAATATTTAAATATAAAAATTATCAGTTATAATAATTATTGAGTTTGATTGTACTAAAATTTTAATAAATCATTAGGGAAATAAAAAGAAAATTTTGTAAATCATTATTTCTTCTCATGTTGATTATAATTACTTTAGATATATACTAAATTTATTTAAATTAAAATATTTTATATTATTTTTCAATTTAACTTTAACCATTCATTTTTCAAATAAAATTAAACCTTTAACTCATCAAAAATAAAAACGTTTATATATTAAAATTATCAGTTACAACATTTATGAAGTGTTATTATACAAAAGTTTTAATAAATCATTATGATAATCAAAATTAATTAAAAATAAAAATTCTATCAATAATTATTTTTCTCTTACTTTGGAATATTAATTTTTATATAGAAATAAAATATATTCTACAAATATTCACTATTTGTAACATTAAAAAATTATTATAGTTAAAAAAAATTATTTTTTAAATATAATCCTTTAAGACAAATATCAATTTTATATGAATAATAATTTTTATTCTTTATTGCATCAGCTTTTAAATATTTTTTTTTCATATTTTTCATTCTTTTTTTTCATCTATTTTACAAATTTCTATGTTTAAAAAATAAATTACTCACTTACAATAATATTAATTAATGATAAATTATAATATTTTTCATTCTTATTACTCACTTACAATAATATTAATTAATGATAAATTATAATTAGTTAAACTGCAAGTTACAGTTTTTAATCTCAATTAAAATAGTATTAATGAATAATAAGTTTTAATTAGTAAAATTTGGAGTTATAGTTTTTAATAAGATTTATTTTGTTTTTAGTAACCATTATTGTATATTGTATATATGTATGCGTATTTGGTGAATGAATTTGACATATTTATACTATATATTTTGGCTAAGTCTTCATCATTCTCTTCAAACAATTGATACTTTCGATTATTTTTCAGATTCTCACTAAGTTTTAACTGATTTGTTTTATATCGTAGGTGACTCAACTTATTTTATTATAACAATTATCTATATTTTAACTCTACTTTATTTTGTATTTTTATTGTAGATCTTTATCCTTCTATTCAAACAAAGTTCACAAGGAACCTACTTTTTTATTTTGTATCTATATTTTTATTTTTTTTGTTATTTTTGAACATATATGCTAATTGTTCTTTGATTTATGTGACATGTTTAAGACTCAACTTTACTCTATTATATTAGTTATGTAAATACTTTAGTTATATTATTTTGCAATAACTTTCTTGAGAATAAATATATTATTATGCTATCTATTTCAGCATTTTTCTCTTCTTTACATTGATTAATTTGAATGTAACAATTTTTTAGTGAATGAAAAGAGAAAGAAAATTTATATTATTGCTACATTTGTATTTTTACTATTTGAAAATTATGTGAAAAATGAAAACTCATGTAAATATATGTCTTTAACCAAAATATTTTAGAGAAATATATGTTTGATTTAATTTATTTACTTAATTTTTTAAGATCTTCAAAGGACTTCAAAAATAATATATGCATAAAAAATGTGTCTCATTTGTCAATATATTTTATTGTGTAATAAATGAGAATGATAATAATGATATATTTTGATATAGTTATGATACATGTTGTACTAAGTGTATTACAGAGTCTGTCTTTCCAAAAAAGTGTATTATAGAAAAATATTAATGTAGTAATTACATTATTATTATTGAGGGCATATCATATGAGAATGTCATTTTTATATGAGAATGTGAGAATGAATCTGAACCATTGAATTTTAAAATAAATGGTGGAGATTATGAGTGAATCTTTTTTTCTCTCTCCTACATAATTTATTTCAAAATGTATGAGAGAGAAAAAAATTCACTCATAATCGCTACCATTTATTTTAAAATCTAATAGTTTAGATTCATTCTCAGATTCTCATATAAAGAAGACATTCTCATATGATATGCCCTCTATTATTATTATTATTATTAAATTAATATAATTATTGTTATTAATATGATAATAATTATTAACTATCTCTATATATTCTTTTAAAATATATAATTATTTATGGAAAATAAAATTGCAAAATAAATTGTAGTTGTAAGTTATAATCGATTTAGTTGTCACTTACTAAACTCTGAATATTACTTTAAAAATTATGTAATGATAAAGTATTTGATTTATCATTATATACCTACATAAATAATATGTATTATGAATAATTAGTTTATTTTTTTTAACGAATGAGAAATATGAGGACTAATCTACAATTTTTTTTTATCATAAAAGTATATTTAAGAATCAAAATATTACTATTTAATAAAAAACTAAGAAAACTTCACAAAAAATTAATAACTGAAATTAATAATTTTTAAAATCATTAATGCATATAAAATTTAAAAAAAAACTCTTTAAAGTTTTATTTTAATTTACAAATTTTTTTTTTTAATTTTAATATTAAAGTGAAAATAATTAATTTATAAGATGGTTAACCTATAATAAATAATAGTATTAATAAACAATCCATTAACCAAGTAAGATTATATCTCTTCCACTATAATAAACAAACAAAAAAATCATAAAAATATGGATGAAGTTACTTGAATAATATAGGAACACCAAATAAAAATCAATATGATAAGATATAATATGATTTATTTTTAAAAAAATATGTATAGAATATACGATTTAAATCTTTTTTTGGAAATGACATTGAATAAAAAAAAAACTTAGGTTTTATAAGTTATAGAATAATACTAAAAGAATAACTGAAATTTAGATTGATATACTCTTATATGTATTATGAATTTAATGATTAATCATAAATATTTATCTACAAATAATTTAATATAACACTTTTTTATAATATTGCATTATTCACGTAAATATGTGAAATCTTTCAAATTTATAGAACATAATTGAAATTTTATATATATATATTTTAAATTTTGTTCATATTTAATATAATTTAAAAATACGTTTAGTATATGATATAATTTATATATATAAATTATTAAGATCAAAATTCTAATCAAACCCGTAACGCACGGGCCATAGAACTAGTAGAATAAAAGAGATACATTCGTACTCGTAGAACCGCTGACTTGTTTTGACTACTACTTTTCTAGACATCTCATTATATATATATCATGGCAACTTGGAAGCCAAAACCAATAGCCATCAAACCACTACCATCTCAACCTAGCTGTATTAGTATATAACCCAACAAACCCCTCATCCATTTCTCTCATCCCAAACTCCAAATAACAAACAAAAACCCATCTAGCAACCAATGTCCACCACTATTACTAACTTGTTTCTTCTTTTCACATTCATATTCCTCTCTCAAACTACACCTTCTCTCTCCAAAAGATGCCATCCAGAAGATGAAAGAATCCTCCTCCAAATCAAAAAGGAATTCAACAATCCATCTCTTCTCTCCTCATGGAAACCAAACACCGACTGTTGCAACTTCAACTGGTACGGCGTTGGTTGTTCCGCCTTAATCAACGAACGTGTCGGTTATCTCAGTATCTCAAACGACACAAACCTCTCTTCTCAATTTCCTCCATCCATCGCTAACTTACCTTTCTTAGAGGCACTATTTATCTTTGATTTACCAAATCTCACTGGACCAATTCCACAGTCTATAACCAAACTCACCAAACTCAAATACCTCACAATAAGCTCAACCGGCGTAACAGGTCCAATACCGAATTTCACAGACCAGTTTACAAACCTAGTTAACTTGGATCTTTCGCATAATAACCTCTTCGGAACACTCCCAACTTCACTATACAAATTACCTAGTCTGTCTGGTGTTCTCTTTAACAACAACAATTTAACAGGTTCAATCCCTACAACGTATGGTTACTTCAATAGCAGCAGCGTAACTTCTTTGGATCTCTCTTATAACAAACTCTCGGGGAAACTTCCTATTTCACTGGCCATGTTGGATATTTACGTTCTTGAATTGGCTTATAATAAGTTTGAAGGTGACGCTTCTATGCTTTTTGGTTCCAACAAAAAGACATTGGTAGTAGATATTTCGGGGAACCGTTTTGCTTTTGATTTTGGAAGAGTTGAGTTGTCTCAAACCATAACAACGTTGGATGTGAGTCACAATAAGATCTATGGTAACTTCCCTATGGCAATGGAAAATGTAACGTTTTTGAATGTGAGCTATAATAGGCTATGTGGTGAGATTCCAAAGGTTGGATATTTCAAAACTTTTGATGTTTCTTCATTTGTTCATAACAAGTGTTTGTGTGGATCTCCTCTTCCGAATTGCAAGTGATCATTGTAAGGACTAAGCTGTTGATTTACCACTCATCTATTATTCTATAAGTATTTTTTTGGTTATTTCTTCACATGTTATTTTACAATTGCAATCTACAAGTTCTCACATATATTTATCTGGTTTGTAAATTTGTAACCTTTAATGAGAAACTCATTCTTGTTTGGGAATGGATTCTCTCGAATGTGATTCAAAATAATCTATCGCAATTGAAATTCTTGTCATTTAAAGTTTTTAAGCATTTCTGGGGTGAAAGATTATTGTTGGGTTTTAAGTGTAACTCGTAAAGTTTCATATTGACTATAAGTAAAAAAAATGTGGAGTTTAAAAAGAGGTGACTCATACTCCATTGTCCTAGAGTGTCTTTGGATAAAATATTTTAACAAGAGAAAGTAATTTTTTGAACGAATGTTAAAATGATAGTAAATTTATGAGGTATTTTATTCAAGTTAAATTAAAGGAATTTCAAATGACATTAAAAAGTAAAGAATTTGAAATTGCTCGTCCATTCTATATAATATGTGAACGTTAAAATGGTTTATTATTAATTTTGCAAGTCGGTTCTCATATTCTACAAAAAAATTAAATTCACCTCTAAAATTTTCAAAAATTATAAATAAGCCCATAATAATTTTCATATTTTAAAAATCAGTCCCTTCAAATTTTCTAAAATTGTAAGTTGGTTGCTATTTTTTATATTTAAAATTTGACCCAAAAGTTTAAAAAAATTATGAAAAAGACCCAAAAATTTTAAAAATGAATCATTTTACTCCTCCATCCAAACAAAAGAATTTAAAAATGAATGAATTTCAATTGAATCATTTAAAATGCTTAGAATTTTGAATTCCTTGAAAATTCTAAATTACTTCATTGAAACACACTCTTAAGGTTTTCTCTTATAACCATGAATGTTTAGCCATACACACTTCTGACGCTCTCAAACTCATCCAACAAGTGGTATGAGAACCTTGGGGTTTATGGCCTAGCATACATAGACTAAGCTAGGCTATTTTTTAAAAAATAGAAGAAAAAAAGGCCTAGGCAAAATCTTATCTGTAATATCTCTGAAAGTTCTTATTTACCATGGTGTATTTTGGGGGATTTAAACAATATTCTCTCCTCGGAAGAAAAAAAAGGGAGAGTGGAAAGGCCTAATTGGTTAATCAATAGGTTTAGACAAGTTGTTCTAGACGCAGGTTTCGTGGATGTTCCTATGGAAGGATATTTCTTTACGTGGTTCAAAAGTCTTGGAACAGATAGAGCGGTTGAAGAAAAATAGATAGAGCTATGTACAATAGTGATTGGGGGTCTTTATTTTTGGATGCAAAAGCGAAATGTTTAACAGCTACTACTTCAAATCATTATCCAATCCTGTTACGTTGTGAGAGTATAGCGACTCAACATAAGGCTCCGATTAACTTCATATTTGAGAATGCCTGGTTAACTGAACTGGGGTTTGGTGACTTTGTTATTGAACAATGGCACAATCTCGAGAATTATCCTATTGTGGGAAAACTAGATAATTATGGAAACAATATGTTGAAGTGGAGCAAAGATGATTTCCGAGATCAGAAAGGAAATTGAGAGTCTTCACATAAAGATTGAACGAGTTCGATATCATGTTGGGGACAGAAATATAAACTACTTTACGGCCTCAAAAGACGCATAAACTCTCTTCTAGTTAAAGATGATATGTTTTAGAAGCAACAAGCTAAAGCTCACTTGTATAAGGATGGTGATCTTAATACCCGGTTTTTTCATATTACAACAACATCTAGGAAGAAAGTTAACACTATTAAGTCCCTCACAAATAGTCATAGGGAAGTCAGCTCTTCGACTAAAGATATGTGCAGAATCGCCCATGATTATTTTTCCTATTTATTCCAGAAGAAGCCAAACTCTCGTGATAGGGTATTACATGCTCTAAGTAATTCCATTACATATGGAGATAATAATATGTTAACGACTCCTTTGTTTTTGAGGAATTTAAAGAAGCAATCAATTCCATTCAAGCTGACAAGAGTCATGGTCCCGATGGCTAAAATCTTGGGTTTTATCAAGATATTTGGGATATTTATGGGATGGAGAATTTTAATGCTAGTTGTTCTTGGTTAGAAAATTGTGTTTTTCCTCCAAGCCTCAATATGCCAAATATTACACTAATTCCTAAAGGAGAAGTTCAAACTTCTATAAAAGATTGGAGATCAATCGCTTTGTGTAATGTTCTGTATTAGGCGATTTCCAAAGTTCTCGCAAATCATGTAAAGAAATTTTTAAATAAGTGTATCTCATTATAATCAATCGGCTTTCGTTCCTGGGAGATCTATTCTATATAACGTTATGGTAGCAATTGAGGTGGTTCATCATATGAAAACCAAAACTAAGGGTAAGATTGGAGATATAGCTCTTAAGCTTGATATCAGTAAAGCTTACGACATGATTGATTGGGATTATTTAAAGGATATTCTGATTACCATGGGCTTCAGTCAAAAGTGGGAAGGGTGGATCATGCTTTGTGTATAAACAATTTACTACTCTATGATCTTGAATGGTAACATGGTTGATCCAATTGTTCTTGGGCGGGGGCTAAGGAAGGTTAATCCCTTATCCTTGTACTTATATATCCTATGTTATGAAGGTCTAACAGTGCTTATCAAACTGGCTGAAGCTAGGGGATATTCATGGCATAAAAAATTGTAAGAATGATTTATCATATTTTATTTATTGTTTGTCAATGATTGTTTTTTGTTCTTCAAATCAACCACAAATGAAGCAATTGAGATGAATAATATTCTTTCCACTTATGAAGAAGCTTTTGGTCAAGATATCAACTTGCAAAAATGTGAATTCTTCTATAATAGGAATGTTGATCCATATGTAAAGAGTCTATTGGCTGATACTCTAGGGGTTCAAGAAGTGCTAGGGACAGGTAAGTATCTTAGTGTCCCTTCTATGAATGGTAGAAGTAGAAAAGCAACCTTCAAGTATATTTAAGACATGGTTTGGAAAAAGATTAATTCTTGGAGCAGCACGAGTCAATCTCAAGCAGGAAGAGAAACTCTCGTCAAATCCGTTCTTCAATCCACTCTGCCTTACATTATGAGTATATTTTTATTACCATCCTCTTTAAGTGATGAAATTGAGAAAATGATGAACTCCTTTTGGTGGGGACATAATCGTGATCTGGCAAAAGGAATACATTAGCTATCTTGGGATAAATTATCTATGTCGAAGAAGGACGAAGGTATGGGTTTCAAAAACCTTAGTGCTTTTAATTATGAAATTCTAGGTAAACAAGCTTATAGTTTCATGACAATGCCATATAATTTAGTCACCCAGATTGTATAAGGCTAGATATTTTCTCAAATGTGACTTTCTTGATTCAGCTATAGAGCACAACCCTAGTTATGTATGGATGAGCATTTGACGTTCAAAATTTGTGGTTCGAGGAGGGTATAAATGAAGCACTGGAATGGGAGAGAGTATTCCGAATTGGGGTCATACCTGGCTTCATGATAGCACCTTGTTGATTAATCTGTGGTCGAATAATTCGGTTGTGACTAATATGAAAGTTTCAAACCTGATGAGCTCTAATGGTAAAAAAATTGAACTCTAACGTGATCTACTCTCTAGTTAGGGGTGAAGCAGCAGATAAAGTCTTCAATACCCTATTATTAGAGGCGGTCTAGGTGGATAAGATATTGTGGAAGTTTGAAAATAATGGAAGATACTTTATGCGTAGTGCTTATCGCTATTGTATAAATGAAGCTACTGATAACTTGCATCTCAGAATTGACAAGAATTAGGACTTGATTTGGAACTTAAGTAGGCCCCTGAAAGGGTTAAAAACTTTTTGTGGTGTCTTTACAGGAATTGTGTGTCAACTAGAGTTCAATTAAAAGAAAAAGGTGTTGAATGTCCTTCTATTTACGGTGTCTACGGGGAAGAGGATAAGAATAATAATTATTTGTTCTTCCAATGCTCAAAGAGTACAAAATGTTGGGTGAAAGCTGGGCTTTGGACGATGTTGCAACAGACGCGGAATAATCAAGTAGCTTTTGCTACTACTGTCTTCTCCTTTTTGCAGGTCGCTAATCATGAGCAATATGAAGTATTGTCAACTATTCTGTGGAGTTTATGGAAATGCATGAATAATCATGTTTGGAATCAAATTGATGAATCCCCATACACAATCTCTAATCGTGCTCTGTAGTTATTGCTAGGATGGAGAAATGCTCAACAACCTATGAAAAGAAACACCTCTCAATCTTAAATATCAATTGATCCTAAGTGGAGCAAGTCAGAGGCTGGTCGTCTCAAATGTAATATTGATGCATCACTTCCCTAATAACAAGGTTGGCATATGTTCTTGCATCAGAGGTGAAGGTTTATTTATTGTAGCCCGAACGGAGTGGTTTTCACCATGTACAAGCGTCGGTGTAGGGGAGGCTTTAGGGCTCCTGACATCTATCAAATGGGTGTATGAGCTTGGTTTTGATAGTGTGGATTTTGAGATGGATGTTAAAAGCGCCATGGATAGTGTGAATAGTCAACATCCAAATGATACAGATTGTGGTGCTATTACTAGTGAATGTGAGTGCTTACTAGCTATTTTGTTTAGGAACTCTCATGTTAAGTTCGTTAGGAGACAAGCTCATGAAATTGCTCATGATTTGGCACTGGTGGCTCCATCTTTTACTAGTCTTCACAGTCTTACTGATGTACCAAAGTATATCCAGAATCTTAAAAATATATATGTTTATTAATTTTAAAAAGGGTTAAATGCAATTCCCCCTACCATTAGGGCGTGTTTCAGAATTGCCCCCCTGAATATTTTTTTTAAAGATCACACCCTTATAAAAATGAAAACCCAGTTTCACCACACCCTTTTACTACCAGTGCTGACTGGGCTTTGACTATTGGATGACGTGGCAAAGAACCAATGCTGGCTGTGTTTTCTTTAGATTTCTAGGGTAAGCTTCCTCCCCCAATCTGAAAATTGCTCGTACGAGATTCATTTCCATCCCTGTGCTTACCCTGTTCTTCCTCGTCCGTTCAATTTGTTCATCGCAGAGCCATGGTTGGAAGCAGTTCACGCACAAGCACGATTGGGTCAGTATCATCGCATGATTTGCCCAGATGTGGGTGTGGTAAAACGATGAAAATGTGGAGAGCCAACACAGTGCAAAACTCCAATCGAAAATTCTTGAAATGTCGAAGCGCTGGGGTGAGTATGTTTATGCCATCATCTAATATTGATTTTTCTATATGCTAACTCAGGTTCCATCTCCTTTTGTATAGACTGGGAATAGGTGTGAACTTTTTCTATGGGATGATGAAATATTCCATTTCAGCAAAGGAGAAACTGCCACTTCACCATTTTGTAAGAAGTGTGATATACTACAAATGAAACTGGAATCAGTGTCAAACAAATTGGAGAAAGCGAAGATGAAGGTTGAAGTTCAGAAAAGGAAAACCATGCAGCTTAGGATAGCACTTGTTGTGTGTTGTATGATTGTTGGTTGTATTTACAATTTCATGTAATCTGTCTAATTTAGTTAGGGTTGAATGATGTAATTTTCAATGATGTGTAATATACTTGGAAACATGTTTTTATTGGAAGGAGCTTCTTGCTTTTTTTAACAGTTTAATTTGGTATCAATTTTCTGAGGCACACTACTGCATAATTCTGTAATAACCAAAAGCACATATGTGCATAATTCAAATCATATATAAATAACAGAAATGCATAATTGAGTTGATACCAAAAGCACCAAATGTGCATAATTCCGTTGATAGCAAAAGCACCAAATGTGCATAATACAGTTTACATCAAAAGCACCAAATGTGCATAATTCTGTTTACATGAAAAGCACCAAATGTGCATAATCCAGAAACCCACTTAATGCACAAATGTGCAATTCAGTCAATACAAAAAGCACATATGTAAACAGACATAGTGCATAATTAGTTCATTACAAAAGGCACCAAAATGTGCAACAGACATAATAAACAGACATAGTAAACTACAAGTCATTGATAGACTTCTTTTTTGGGGTCTTCTTCAAATTCTTCTTAGGAGTAGTCTTCATCTTCCTTTGTGATTCATTGCTATCTTCTTCTCCTGTTATCAAAAATGGTTGTTCTGGTGCAGACCCATGGCCTGTGAAAGGTTTTGGTTTTTTAAACCAATTTTCCTTAATTCTCTCACTGACCCTCTTTCTCACTGGTTTCACTTGAGCTTTTCCTTTGTTTTTGGCACTGACTTCAGCTGGAGTTGGTTTGACTTGACTGATTTTGACTACTCTTGGCCTGCCTTCACTTGGATTGACTACTCCTGCATTGCCTTCACTTGGATTGCCCTCACTTGCATTGCCTTCACCTGTTCTGACCTCAGTTGGATTGGCCTCATTGACCTCATTCGGATTGGCCTCATTGACCACATTTGTTTTGACCTCATTGACCTCATTTGTGTTGACTGCACTAGCACTTGGAGTGTCTACACTTGCATTAGTAGCAGTCCTCAATTGTCCTTTTTTCTGCAACATAATTACACTATCAGTAGTAGAATTTAAAGCATAAAGCAATATCAATATCCATTAAGATCATACCTTTCTTTTCAAGGCACTTGGATCTTGCACCTTGCTCTTGCATGACTTAATATTATGCCCAATCTTGTCACATCTAGTGCACCTGTAAGACACACCAGGTAGCCTCCTCCTAGCACCTTCCTCTCTAGTTTCCCTAATCCTCAATTTCCTTGGTCTACCAGGACCCTTTTTAAAGTCAGGAGGCAAGAGATCTTCACTTTCAACAATAGGCCACATGTCCTGTCCATTTATAGGACTAATAGGAAAACCATAACACAAAGCATATTTCTCCCTACTATAACATTCATGAACAAACAACTCTGGATTTTGCTGTCTAAATCCTAGGGCAGCAACAACATGCCTACAGGGTATACCAACTAGCTGCCAAAAATTACATGAGCATGACCTTTTAGCTATGTCAACTATAAATTCTTGGCTGTTATAAGCATGTGTGACTTGAAATGTTTCCCCCGTTGCCCATGTTGGTAACCACTGACCACTCATAGCTACCTCAGCATCTAGTCTCCTCCTAGGGATTGACATGATTTTGTGTGGCCATTTATCAAGTTTCAAAGTAGATTGGCTACACCTATTCAGTAGATTAGGCTGAAATGTAAAACGTAATGTAAGAAAAAAGTTTGCAAACCATGATACAAGCAAGTTACAGACATCGATTAATGGAACTAACCTCTGAACATTCGCCGTTGCCGTCCATTGATTCGTCTTCCTCCACTTCCTTCTGCTTCCGAGTCGTCTTCTCCAACACAAACAATGAACCCTAGAATTTCTATTTCACGGGGGGTAAACATAAAGAAAGGTTCACGAATTTTAATTTTAAAAATTGGTTCTTTGCCACGTCATCCAATAGTCAAAGCCCAGTCAGCACTGGTAGTAAAAGGGTGTGGTGAAACTGGGTTTTCATTTTTATAAGGGTATGATCTTTAAAAAAAAATATTCAAGGGGGCAATTCTGAGACACGCCCTAATGGCAGAGGGGAATTGCATTTAACCCTTTTAAAAATATATATCACAGTAATCAAAAGGTTATGCATTTTAATGTAAAATTTATAATTCAACAATAAAATTTTGAATTTTTTAAATGTTATTAAAAGCTTAAAAAATAATATTTTATAATTGATCACTTTATTTTCACTAAAAATACGGCTAACAAATACATGTATAAGTATAAACGTTGGTGTTCATACAATATGATCTCGAATACAAAATTTTTTTTAAAACTCAAATATGGAATAGGTACTACAGGATCCTGTGCTCACATCCTATTCATTATCATCTCAATGGAGAGAAGGACCACCAACCCCATAACCCTATAAAACCCTACAAAACAGTACAAATTCCGCCTCTACATCCATTGTACAGTATCACAAGTCAAAAGCATAGCCAGCTTACAACCATAAATCTTTCACATAAAAGACAATAATCAACCCAACACAAAAAGCATAAAATGCAGCACCCAAATGGGAGAGACCCCAAAATGATAATTAACAATCACAATATAGTCTCCTGGACCCTTGTGGCCATTTTTTATTCCATATCTGAAGCTGTACACCAAGGAGAGCTGACTTGTTTTGACTTCTACATTTCTAGACATCTATCTCATAATGGCATCACGACTTGAAAGACAACAATAGCCTTCAACCATTATTCTCACTTTACAATACTATATTCATACCTTCTTAAACATCTCATAGTGGCATGTCAACTTGCAAGCCATGAGCCATCAACTTACACTTTCCAACATCATATAAACCAACCAACCTCATCCATTTCTCTTATCCCAATCCCCAAACTCAACAAAATATCCAAACAAATGACCACTATCACTAACTTTTTCCTTCTATTCATTTTCATATTCATATTCCTCTCTCAAGCTACATCTCTCTCAAAAGCATGCCATCCACAAGATGAAGCCATCCTTCTCCAAATCAAAAAAGAATTCAACAATCCATCTCTTCTATCTTCATGGATACCACACACTGATTGTTGTAACTTTAACTGGTCCGGCGTTGCTTGCTCGTCCTTAACCAACGATCGCGTCACCGATCTAAGTATCTCGAACGACATCCACATTACTTCTAAGTTTCCTCCATCTATTGCTAACCTACCTTACTTAGAGACTTTATTTATCTTTAATCTACCAAATCTCACTGGCCCAATTCCACAATCCATCACCAAACTCACCAACCTTCGATACCTTACAATCAGTAAAACCGGTGTAATAGGTCCAATACCTAAATTTACGGACCGATCTAAAAACCTAGTTGAGTTGGATCTATCACACAATAACATCACTGGAACACTCCCTCCTTCACTATATAAATTGCCAAATCTTTCAGGGATTCTCTTTAACAATAACAAGTTAAGAGGCTCGATCCCGACTTCATATGGTTACTTCAATAATAGCCATGTTTCCACTTTAGATCTCTCTTACAATAAACTATCGGGGAAACTCCCGATTTCGTTGTCCAAGTTGGATATTTACCTTGTTGAATTGGCTTATAATAAGTTTGAAGGTGATGCTTCTATGCTTTTTGGTTCCAATAAAAAGACATTGGTAGTAGACATTTCGGGGAACCGTTTTGCTTTTGATTTTGGAAGAGTTGAGTTGTCTCAAACCATAGCAACATTGGATGTGAGTCACAATAAGATCTATGGTAATTTTCCTATGGCAATGGAAAATGTAACGTTTTTGAATGTGAGTTATAATAGGTTGTGTGGTGAGATTCCAAAGGTTGGATATTTCAACACTTTTGATGTTTCTTCATTTGTTCATAACAAGTGTTTGTGTGGATCTCCTCTTCCAAGCTGCAAGTGATCATTCATGTGCTATTGTTTATGTAATCAATTTATGGTGGGTTTACAATCCTTGTAGATTTGTGTTATAGATAAATGGGAGGTAATGGTTTTAACTTTTAATTAATATCCATGTCGTGGTCTTTTATTTATGATATAAATTAATCATCATGTATTTATTAAAAAATGCTTGAGGTTGTGAATAAGTTACTTGCTATAAAACCATTTAAAAATGGTAAATTTTTCGGTACTCGGGAACAAAGAATATGGACAAGTCTTGAGTATTGAAAAAGAATTATAAATGTGAGTAGCGTTCGTTCGCTGAGAAGTCTACTATCTACATATTACTAAAAAATTGATCAAACTGACAAAATTACCCTTCTCACTAAAAAATATTACACTATAAATTGGATAAAATAGTAATTAACAAAATCACCCTATCACCTTTCTATTGTCCAATGAAAATGAAGACTTTTGCCAAATGTCAATTACAATATTTAAGATTCAACTTTTTCTCCCCAACACACATCTTCTCTCTCTTATTTCAAATTTCAAATTTCGTTCACATTTTGAAATTCTGGAGTCAGATACGTGATGTCGAACAGGATGTCACGACACTACTATCTGAAAAATTTTAAACCAATGAACAAGAAAGAAACAAACAAATAACAAACAACACAAGAGAGTTGTTAACCCAGTTCGGTGCAAACACACCTACATATAGGGGCTACCAAGCCAGGGAGGAAGTCCACTATAAGTAGTATCAATTTAGAGTAATACAGTTCAAGATTACACCTTTCACTTAATATCTACCCAATGCAACTTCAACCTAATACTACTTAGATCAGAGATTCCACTCACTCCCCCTCAATCACAGCAGTGATGAATAACACTCAACGAATATGAATAGAAGACACACTTCAAGGACACAACTTTATCTTGCTTAAAAGCTTCAATCAAGTACAATGATACTCTTGCTTAAAAGCTTCAAGTACCTCTTACAACTCAAACAAAAACACCTAGACCAAGACAATCATCATGATGATTGTTTGGCTTACAAGAAAGCTAGAACTTAAAAACCCTAATAACGAAAACCTCTAAAAACTTCTCTTAGAAAATCTGTACACGGGCTGCAGCTTCTTCATAATATATATAGCCTTCAAAACGCAGCAGCTGGGCCTTGGATCAAAATTAGTCTTTAACCTAATTAAACTAATTTCCACAAATCAAGGAACCAAAATAAGAGCAATTAAAGACGTCCTTGAAAAGATCAAACAGATCATAATCTAATATTTCCAAGTAAGGCGCAGTCCAATATTTCCAAGTAAGGCGCATAGGATCTTAACAGATCACACAAACATAATCAGTAACAGAATAAGATGTAACAGCTACGGACGTCATGACATCGGCCTTGACATCAGGTAAAGGCCTGCATAAGTAAAAACTTCACAACAGTAGAATGCATGTCATGACACCAGTTTTGACATGATAATATCACAATGAGTTTTACCAAAAATTACAGCCAATCAACAACATCTACAAACTCCCCCTTTGGCAAATTTTTGGCTAAAACACGAATAGATGTAACCATATAATATCAGAGCACAAGCAGCAGATCACAACACCAAGAATACAGAAAAATAAATTCTGTAGCAAAAGGGAAACAACAACCAGCTTGTTTAATCACCAGAAAACTAGAAAACAGGTATTTAAACATCTGTTACAGAATACCAATATCCATTGTCAAAGAGACCAGAAACCAGAAAACCAGAAAATATCCATTACTCCCCCTTTTTAGCCACAAAAGGAAGCCAAACCAAAACAGAAGTACAAAAAGAGAAACACCAAGTCAGTCAACAGCATAAATGAAGTATGGCTAATTGTCAGATCCACCAGTCTCTTCATCAGCATCACTACTCCCAGTCTCTTCAGCACCCTCACTATCCTCAGCCTCTTCATCATCACCACTATCAGCACCATTTTCTTCATCATTAGTTTCACCATCACTTCCACCAGCATGATCATCATCTGCAGACTGCTCAAGTCTTTGAATGAGCTTTTCAAGCTTCATCTTCCTATTGTCCAACTCTTTACAAGTCTCTTTCAGCTCAGCAATAAGAGAGGATTTGTTCACAAATTTGCTGGTTTGTGATGTCCCAGCAGATGTTATGTCATCTGACCTTTGGAGCAGCTTATAGTGGAAGGACAAAGCACTCTCCCTCTTACACACAGAGTCTTTAGCTTTCACAATTCCAGGGTATTGCTTGAGGATTATCCCACATATCAGGGATGGAAACGCAATGGGTAGCTTGGTAGCAGAGGTACCAACATGCCTCATAGTTTGATCAAATATGTAAGTTCCATAATCAAACTTTGTCTTGGTTCCCACAGCATATATGAATCTACCTAGGCCAACAGCAATGGTAGAAGTGTGATTGGTAGGCACCCAGTTAGCAGCACCAATTTTGTGCAGCAAAGCATACATGACATTAAGAAGACTAGAAGACAATTTACTCTTTATGGGCCATTTCTTAACCTTACCACCAGTGATAACTTTGCACACCTCATTGTCAGTCACTTCAAGCTCAGGTTGAGCCTCGTCATCCCTACCTAGATAGAGGTTGACAATAGTTGGGGAGAAATCTATACATTTTCTTCTAACATACACCTTATGAAAATCCTCAGCTTTCCCATCAGCACAATCTTGAGACAAATTTACTATAAACTCCTTCGCGAGCATTTCATAGCATTTAGAAAGATGAGTAACAGTTTTAAGCAAACCTGCATATTTGATGAGCTTCATGACCTCTTGACATTCCAGAGCATCATTTGCAAGCTCTCTTTCCAGAGCCAGTCTTCTCTGATAAACAAACTTCCACTGGATAGCATTTGAAGCATAGTGCAAATAAATGTTGTCCAAGGGAACATCACGAACCTTTGTGGAGGATTTGGTGACAGCAATCTTCTTCTTTGAAGGGATGTCAGGGACATCACTTAGGACATTTGTGGGAATAGGGACCGTTTGGAAGGAGTGAAAGTGAGGGGGAAAATACACTTTAATATGCAATGATAACAAATATTTGGAGAATAGAATACTATTGGCCCCACAAACGGTTAATTGCTATAATTCCTCACAAAGACAAATACCTAGCTTACTTCTCAAATTTTCAAATTGATTAGCATCCAAAGCTTTTGTGAAAATATCAGCCAGTTGAAGGTTAGTAGCAACATGTTCCAAGGCAATTACTTTATCTTCAACAAGATCTCTTATGAAGTGATGCCTAATATCAATGTGCTTGGTCCTACTATGCTGAATAGGATTCTTTGAAATATTAATGGCACGTAGGTTGTCACAATATAATGTCATGACATCTTGTGTGACATTATATTCTGTTAACATTTGTTTCATCCAAACAAGCTGAGAACAACTACTCCCTGCTGCAATGTATTCTGCCTCTGCAGTGGATAGGGATACACAATTTTGTTTCTTGCTGAACCAAGAGATAAGGTTATTCCCCAAGAAGAAATATCCTCCTGATGTACTTTTTCTGTCATCAGCACTTCCAGCCCAATCGGTATCACAATATCCAGTGAGAATTGGTTCACACCCATGAGAGTAGAGCATACCATACTCACAAGTACCATTCACATATTTCAGAATCCTCTTGACTTGATTTATGTGACTGATCTTGGGCTCTGCTTGATATCTAGCACACACCCCAACAGCAAAAGCAATATCAGGCCTACTAGCTGTGAGATACAGCAAGCTTCCTATCATGCTTCTATACAAACTTTGATCAACATTAGTGCCCTTTTCATCTTTGGACAATTTTAAATGAGTAGGTGCAGGGGTTCTTTTGTGACTAGCATTTTTCATCCCAAATTTTTTGACAATGTTTCTGGCATACTTGCTCTGAGAGAGAAAAATTGAGTCTTCCATCTGTTTAACTTTCAGCCCAAGAAAGTAAGTTAATTCTCCAACTAGACTCATTTCAAATTCTGATTGCATCTGATCAACAAAATTTCTAATCATCTTGTCTGACATCCCACCAAACACAATATCATCCACATAGATTTGAGCAATCAGGATCTTTCCTCCTTCATCTTTAACAAAAAGAGTTTTATCTATCCCTCCTTTCCTGTAACCATTACTTCTAATTCTCACAACACCATTTTCCTTTTCCCTTTGAATTCTTTGACACAGGTCTTTGAATACATCAAACACATCTGACTTCTATCTGATGAAGTTTATCCAAGTGTATCTGGAGTAGTCGTCCACAACCACATAAGCATATTTCTTTCCACCAAGACTTTCCATTTGCATAGGTCCCATCAAGTCCATATGAAGCAGTTCTAGAACTCTGGAAGTAGTCAGATGTCTAACCTTTGTATGTGACATCCTGGTTTGTTTTCCTACCTGACATTCACCACATATTCTTCCTTCATCAATTTGTAACTTGGGAATTCCTCTCACAGCTTCCATAGAAATAATCATTTTCATACCTCTTAGATGAAGGTGACCAACTTTTTGATGCCACAACTTTGCTTCTTCTTCTTTAGAACATACAGTTGAGTAGCTAGATTCATGAGAAACCCACAAGTAACAGTTATCTTTGAATCTGACTCCCCTCATTACTATTTCCTTTCCTTCATTAGTAACCACACACTCAGCTTTAGTGAAGTTAACTTGGTATCCTTGGTCACAAAGTTGACTAATGCTTATAAGATTAGCAGTCAAGCCTTTGACCAACAAAACACCCTCTAGATTTGGAACTCCTGAACAGTCTAGTTTTCCAACCCCTTTGATTTCTCCTTTAGCTCCATCACCAAAAGTAACATAGCTAGTAGAATGGTTTTTGATATCTACTAATAGATTCTTGATTCCAGTCATGTGTCTGGAACATCCACTGTCAAAATACCAATCTTCTTTGGTTGATACTCTGAGATATGTATGAGCTATTAAAGCCATATTTTTAGGTGTCCACTGTTGCTTCTTGATGGGCATGATCTGCTTGGGTCTGTAATATGGAGCTTGGTCTGGGTATCCATATAATCTGAAACAGAAGGGCTTAATGTGTCCAAATCTACCACAGTAATGGCATCTCCATCTTTGAAATTTCCTCTTCATTTTACTTTTGTCATGATGTTGAGTCACATGTTTTGACATCGGGTTCAACATCTTAGATTCTGGTTTAGCATTACTACTAGCTTGAGGATGTTTCTTTGCACCAACAAATCCTATACCAGACATATCTCCTGAACCCTTTCCAATCTGTAAAATCTCTTCCAACATATCAGAACCACTATTTAACATTTTGACAGATTTTGACATCTGATCAAGTTTGGATTTTAGCAAGGTAACTTCACTGTTTAGACCAGATATAGTTTCAAGAAGCCCTTTGTTATCAGCCTCCAACTAACTTTGTATTTCTTCTGCTTTTCACCTTGTTGACAGACTTCAGCACTTCTGATACATAGCTTCCTATAAGAGGCTGCCAATTCTTCAAAGGTTAGCTCATCTTCACTAGAATCTTCATCAGAAACACCAACACCAGTAAGGGCTGTGACATGTTTGGCAGATTCTTCTTCAAAATCACTCTCAGAATCTTCATCAGACCAGGAGACTGACAGTCCTTTCTTTTGTTTCTTGAGATAAGTGGGACATTCAGCTCTAATATGTCCATATCCTTCACATTCATGACACTGAATTCCTTTGCTTTGATTGTACTTTTCTTCAGGTTTTACTCTTCTGCTAGAGTCATAGGATCTGTTAGTGTCAGATGAGATGTTCTTGACATTTGGTCTTGGCTTCTGATCCATTCTTCTCATAATTTTGTTAAATTGTCTTTCAAGCATGGCTATAGATTCAGATAGATTTTCTTCTCTACCTTCCTCTACTTCTTCTTGAGAGTTGGACACAAAAGCTAGACTTTTATTCTTCTTTTCAGTATTGTCATTGATCCCCATCTCAAAGGTTTGAAGAGATCCAATTAATTCTTCTACCTTCATATTGCTGATATCTTGTGCCTCTTCTATAGCTGTGACTTTCATATCAAATCTCTTCGGTAAGGATCTAAGGATCTTTCTCACTAGCTTTTCATCAGACATTTTTTCTCCTAAAGCTCCTGAGGTATTAGCAATTTCAAGTATATTCATGTGAAACTCATGAATACTTTCATCATCTTTCATCCTTAGATTCTCAAACTTTGTAGTTAGCAACTGAAGTCTTGACATCTTAACTTTGGAGGTGCCTTCATGAGTAGTTCTGAGGGTATCCCAAACATCTTTGGCTAGTTCACAATGGTGTACTAGTCTGAATATATTCCTATCAATTCCATTGAATAGAGCATTTAAAGCTTTAGAGTTGCCAAGAGCCAGCTCCTCCTCATCTTTGCTCCATTCTTCCTCAGGTTTGAGGGATGACTTGCCATCTTTTCCAGTAGTGACAGGATGTTCCCATCCTTTGTTTGCAGCTCTCCATGCTTTACTATCCAAGGATTTCAGAAAAGCCACCATACGAGGTTTCCAATAATCATAATTAGATCCATCCAGAATGGGTGGTCTGTTCACAAATCCACCACCTTCCTTGTCCATAGTACCAGAAAGTGATGTCCCTAGATCTCACCCAGTAAGAAAAACAGGCAGGGTGCCTGCTCTGATGCCAGTTGAAATTCTGGAGTCAGATACGTGATGTCGAACAGGATGTCACGACACTACTATCTGAAAAATTTTAAACCAATGAACAAGAAAGAAACAAACAAATAACAAACAACACAAGAGAGTTGTTAACCCAGTTCGGTGCAAACACACCTACATCTAGGGGCTACCAAGCCAGGGAGGAAGTCCACTATAAGTAGTATCAATTTAGAGTAATACAGTTCAAGATTACACCTTTCACTTAATATCTACCCAATGCAACTTCAACCTAATACTACTTAGATCAGAGATTCCACTCACTCCCCCTCAATCACAGCAGTGATGAATAACACTCAACGAATATGAATAGAAGACACACTTCAAGGACACAACTTTATCTTGCTTAAAAGCTTCAATCAAGTACAATGATACTCTTGCTTAAAAGCTTCAAGTACCTCTTACAACTCAAACAAAAACACCTAGACCAAGACAATCATCATGATGATTGTTTGGCTTACAAGAAAGCTAGAACTTAAAAACCCTAATAACGAAAACCTCTAAAAACTTCTCTTAGAAAATCTGTACACGGGCTGCAGCTTCTTCATAATATATATAGCCTTCAAAACGCAGCAGCTGGGCCTTGGATCCAAATTAGTCTTTAACCTAATTAAACTAATTTCCACAAATCAAGGAACCAAAATAAGAGCAATTAAAGACGTCCTTGAAAAGATCAAACAGATCATAATCTAATATTTCCAAGTAAGGCGCAGTCCAATATTTCCAAGTAAGGCGCATAGGATCTTAACAGATCACACAAACATAATCAGTAACAGAATAAGATGTAACAGCTACGGACGTCATGACATCGACCTTGACATCAGGTAAAGGCCTGCATAAGTAAAAACTTCACAACAGTAGAATGCATGTCATGACACTAGTTTTGACATGATAATATCACAATGAGTTTTACCAAAAATTACAGCCAATCAACAACATCTACACATTTCATTTTTCCACACTTTCTTACTTTCATTTTAATTTTTCTTCATTTACTTATTATCACAAAAATTATAATCTATTTTTTAATTTTAATAAAATTAAATATTTATTAATCTTACGGATCATAGTCAACACAATATTTAATTTTTTTTAATTGATCATTACACACTTTCTCTATCTTAATTAAAATTTAAAATTTCTCTCACATTTTTTTTCACACTTTCTTACTTTTTTTTTAAATTTTTTTCTCTATTTATTTATTACTCCTAAAAAAATATATTTTTTAATTTTAATAAAATCAAAAATTTTGCTTTATCACGGGTCACTATCAACATAATATATATTTTATTTTAATCAATCATTTTCTTTATTTGAGTGATAATATCCTTATTTTTTTTATTTTCTCCATCTCAAATTTTTGTATGATTATTTAATGCAATTAAATTTATATGATTATTATTCATTTTATATTTGTATTTAAATATATTTTATATTGCATCAAAGATTTTTTTTTTATTTCACGGGTCATTATCATTACAATATCAATTTTATTTTAATCAACAACTACTATTAATTGAGAGATAATTTATTTTAATCGACAACTACTATTAATTGAGAGATAATTTTTATTTTTAAATGTTAAAATTTCATTTTTTTTTTTCAACTTACAATTCTTTTTGTATAATTATTTAATATAATTGAATTTATATGATATTTTTCATTTATAATTAAACAATTCATTTTAAATTTATACGTATCTAATTAAATTTTATACAATATCAAATAAATGTACCCGTGCGGAAGCACGGGTCTGCACGGGTATCTTACTAGTCTTGCATTTATTAGGAATGTGGAGACTTTAAGGTTTATAAGTGGGAAAATTCATTCACCTATCATCTTAAAGTTTTGGGTGAATATGTAGTATGTCTCTCACAAAGTATATTGTTCAAAAGAAAAATCCTCAAATATAAAAAATGTTTTTCGCTTGACCGCCCCAAATTGTGCCAGCAAATAGTATCAAAGTCTGGTTTCGAGAAAGGGACCGACTTACTTGTATCGAAATGCTCATGGGAGATGTCCCGTTGAAGAGAGTCAGCGGTGGTACAAGTGTATGTGGAAGAAAGAGTTTCCACGAGGAGCATTGTGGATAAAGTCACACTTAAGGGAGAGTGTTGAAAAAGAATTACAATTGTGAGTAGTGTAGGAAAGTCCCACAATGATTAGAAATGTGGAGATTTAAGCATTTATAAGTGGGAGAATCTACTAATCTATCACTTTAAAATTTTTAGTAAATATGTAGTATGTCTCTCACAAAATGTGTCCTTCAAATGAAAAGTCCCCAAATATAAAAAAATGTCATGTTATTCTTGTGGACTTTCATGTGCTCAACTAGAGGCTAACACAATGGACATTGCCTTAAACCATTTCTCGAGGGACAATTTCAACCACAAGGGGAGCAGTATGAATATGATGCTCACAACCTCAACACAATGGACAACCTAAATTTTTTCAAAGCCACGTGAATTTTGTTAACTGATACCCAAAATTTCTTTCATAGAATAACTACATTAATTTCAATACATGTGATGACACACAATCTTACTACTATTTCTTAGCATTTTTTATATTATTTAAAATAGACTTATGATTAACATTGCATGAATTACAGCAAATTATAGGAGGATTCAAGACTTTTGTGAAAAGTCTCATTTCAGCTCAAATTACTATAAACAAACAAATCCTCAATGTTTCTACATGGAGAAATTTAGTGACATAAAACAAAACAAGAATAGCATGCAAGAAAAAGTTAATGAGGAAGAAAAAATTAATTTAAATCACGGCATGATGGCACTTGATTGTGTGACATGATCAAACACCAAATCATAGTGACAGGTGGACTTACTGAAAAAATTGTGGCATGAGGCAAGAAATTTGTGGTGTAATCCTGTGTGTTTAACTCGTCACTATATAAGAAAGATTTGACCATTTTGCAAGGGTTCAAAATTTTAAACATAAGAGACGTTTGCAAAAAATTTATAGATAAAGATTGATGCTTCTACCCCTTTGAAATTCAATTATCTTCTTGTATTGGAAATTTATCTATAGACCTCCCAACCTTCTAGTTCACCTCTGGTGAAAAACTCAAACTACCCCTGACTTCGGAAGTTCATTTCCGAAATGCAAGGAAAAGGCGTTTTCGGAGATGCATCTCCGAAAGCGTCTTTTTTTTTTTGAAAAAATTGTCTTATTTCGGAAGTTCATTTCCGAAATACTGCGATTTCTGCAGATTTATCAAAACACTCCCCCTCCCCCAATCATTTACCCTAAATCAAAACAAAAAGTGGCAAAGGCGAAAATTTGTGCAAACAGAATTCCAAGGGTGCATCAAGGCTCCAATCACACTGCTAAACAACATTCAAAAGCCCTCAATCCTAACACTTTGTAAGTTTTGAAATTTTTAGATTCATTATTCAAATGCATGTTATTTAGGGTTTTAATTGCATAAATGATATATGGTTAGGTTGTTAGTAGTATTTAGGTTGTTTAGAAGCATTTTGATTGGGTTTGAAGTTTGGTTTAGGGGTCTGCCATGGAAGTTGCAGGAAACTCCATCGCAGGGGTGTTTCGGAAGTTCATTTCCGAAAACACCTTCATCCCAGTTTTCGGAAATGAACTTCCGAAATGTATCAGAAGTTCAAATTTTTTTGTTTTTTATTTTGGTCTCGCATATTAATCGATTTCAATTGTTTACAGGAACATGTCAGACAACTAACCAGCACGCATCAGACAGGGAAGGGAGACCAAGACTGCGTCGGCTAAAGAGGGTAGGGAGTGTTCGTTTTAATTTGCAAGTACTTTATTTTTAACGCCTCTGTTTATCGTGCCTGTTTCTTTGAAGTTTGTGTGCATGCGTTCTAACTTCTTTGACGGCGTGTCGCTGGTTTCCAACGTCTTTGTTCTTTAATGACTTGTCTATTTCCTAAGCGTTTTTGTCCCCTTTCTTCTTTTATAAAAGGAGGTCTCATGGACCTTTCTTTCTTCATTTTTACGCAGGAATGGGTGGCGCTAAGGGAAGAAAGGGTTCTTCAAAGAAGGAGGTGAAGGAGGTGAAGGTGGTGAAGGAGAAGAAGAAGGTTTTGACTGGTTCTGCTTCTCGTCCCCTGGGGGTCCATGGCTCGGACGTGCAGGCTCAGTCTTCAGGCGTGACCAACGCTGATGGTTCTGAGACTGAGTGGGATGAGGATTGGTATAATTATCTTCATTCGGAGGAGTTCGCTCGTCGGGAAGAATAACGTGTTTTTGTTTTGTTTGATGTGTATTTTGTAACGCTCGTCGGGCAGAATAACGTGTTTTTGTTTTGTTTGACGCGTTTTGTTTTGTTTTGTTTTGATTTCGGATTGTATCTTTCGCACAGTGTTTTTGGATTAGATTTATCATCTTAGTATTTTCAGTTTATCTGTTGCTTATTTTTATTTGGCGTTTGCGTTTAATTAAAATGCGAGACAGTTTAAGAAAAAACATAAAAAAAAAACACAGTTTCTGCATAATTCGGAAGTTCATTTCCGAATTCACCCCCATGAAGTGTTTTCGGAAGTTCATCTCCGAAGACACCCCCCATGAGGTGTTTTCGGAGATGCACTTCCGAATTGTGGAATTTTTTTTTAAAAAAAAGCGCTTCGAAAGTTCATTTCTGAAGCAGGGGTATTTTAGAATTTTCGCTGGGGGTGACCCCATAGGGAGGTGGCTAAAGAAATTTTTCTTGTATTTCATATATTGTTCCTTATATTTTATTTAGTTTTGAATAATTATACTATGAGTGGCTAAGTATCCTTTGATTAGACATTTTTTGATGAATTTATCTAGAATTGTTTAAACTATGTAATTTGCTTTGTAATAATTTATGCAATTGATTCTAAATATTATTCAGTAAGGTACATTCTTACATAGTTTCAAGTCTAGACATTGGTCGTAACAATTTTTTTAGATCATTGTGATTTTAGGGATGCAATTGTAAGAATTAGACATGATTACCAAGTTACAATAGATAAAGGATTTAAGGTTTGATAAAAGTTATTTCAAAATTTTAATCAATAGATTTGATCATTTTTTATCAATAATTTTCATAAAAGTTATTTCAAATTTTTATTTATCAGAGCATATGATTTGCATAACCCCGTTACTCTTGCATCATCCTAAGGGTGTGTTTGGTTCGAGGTAAATGGAGGGAAGAGGAGGGGAGGGGAGGGAATGTTTATAATAAATTGTGTTTGGTTCAATTTTTAGGAGGGGAGAGGAGGGGAGGGGAGGGGAGCAAAATCCCTCCAAATCACACTTTTTGCGTCCCCCCGAATCGGGGGGATTCGGAGGGGAGAGGAGGGAACGTGACTGTTGATATTTAATAAATTAATATATTTACTAAAATACCCTCAATTTTATTTTATTATTTCAAAATTATTATTTTCTTTCATCTGCTTCTTCCTTTTTTGTGATTTTTCTCTATTGCTTATTATAATTATTTTTTATCTTAAAATTATTATGTTTATTTAATAAAAATTATAATCACTAAAAATTTTAATTTTTTATTATAATTTTAATTTTTATGTTTATTTATAATAATTTATTTCTAATTTTATTATATATTCTATTATATATATTTTATATAAAATTGTAAACCATTCATTTATTTTGTTTATTATATATATATATATATATATATATATATATATATATATATATATATATATATATATATATATATATATATATATATATATATATATATATATATATATATATATATATATATATATATTTTATATATGACAATAAGTTATTTTATGTATTCAAATCTTGTTATCAACATATAGATAATTCTGCGCCGAAAGTTATAATACGTATAGAGTGTATTCAGTTTTTTTAATATTATGTGGTAAGTTATAAATTTTTAATCACTCAATATTACAAATATTATTTCGAAAAAATTATTTATGAAATTTTCACCTTTGAATATCATGTCAGTAATATAAAATCATAAGGATAAAAATGTAACTTATTAACAAAATCCCTCCCCTCCCCTCGTGAACCAAACACATTTTTAACCAAAATCTCTTCCCTCCCCTCCCCTCCCCTCGTTTGAACCAAACATACATATAATTAATAAAAATCCCTCCCCTTCCCTCCATTAAAATTCCTCCCCTCCCCTCCCCCTCATTTGAACCAAACAGACCCTAAGTAAATTAATAATTGTCAAGTAGAAATTGGAACAATCTCCGTGGATATAAATTTTATAAGTTACATTACTTGACGACAATTGATACACTTTTTAAAAATTTATCAAATTTTTTGGAACAGTTATCGAGGATCGTTGATTAATTTCAAAAAAAAAATGTGTCATTTTATTTGGGTCTTGAATCTTTATTTTAATTTTTTCAATTAAATTTTCAATTTCAATTTTTATCAATAAAGCAAAAGAAAATATCTTTATTGCTTTATATTTATTTGGTTGAGCTTTGCAAGTGTTATTATTTTGTTTTTGTATGCAAAGGTCGGAAAAATTATTGTTTTACTTTGAAGTTGAAAATTCTGCAAAAAAACAAAATCAGAAACTGACTCGGTTGGTTAGAAAAGTATCAGATGTAAGAAGAATAATTATGAAAGTGTTTAACTTAGGCAACGATTCTATCTACTTAATATAAATGTAAGGTTGTTATGATGGCAACCCTAGACAAAAACCCTAGCATTTGCTTATGTGTCATCTTCACATAGCCTCATGCTTATGTGTCTTCTCTACAAAATTCTATCTCCTAAAATTCTACCAATTAAATATAATAATAATAAAAATTATATTTAATCTTTAATGGACAACAAATTAATTTTTAAATTAACTCAAATTCATCCAAATTACTAACAATATTTTATTATTTAATATTTTGTAACTCTCAAATATATTTCAATTATAAAGTATAAAAATATTAGATAAAAAACTTTTATATGTATGTATTTTAATATTTATATTTTTAATAATATTTTATTATTTAATATTTTATAACTCTCAAATATATTCTAATTATAAAGTATACAAATATTAGATAAAAACTTTTATATGTATATATTTTTAACTTTAATATGTATGTATTTTCAATAATATTTTATTTTTTAAATTCTACCAATTAAATATAATAATAAGAATTATGTTTAATTTTTTATGGACAACAAATTAATTTTTACACTAACTCAAATTCTTCCAAATTACTCATCTAATGATAATAATAATAATATTTTATTATTTAATATTTTTTTACTCTCAAATATATTCCAATTATAATGTATAAATATATTAGATAAAAAACTTATATATATATATATATATATATATATATATATATATATATATATATATTATGTTTATATTTTAATAATATTTTATTATTTAATATTTTGTAACTCTCATATAAATTTTAATTATAAAGTATAAAAATATTAGATATAAATACTTTTATATGTATATATTTTTTAACTTTTATATGTATGTATTTTTATTTTTATATCTTTAATAAAAATATTTAAATTCTACCAATTAAATATAATAATAATAATAAGAATTATATTTAATTTTTAATGGACAACAAATTAAATTTTACATCAACTATAATTCTTCCAAATTACTCATATAATGATAATAACAATATTTTATAATTTAATGTTTTGTAACTATCAAATATATTTCAAATATAAAATATAAAAATATTAGATGAAACACTTTTATATGTATGTATTTTAATGTTTATATTTTTAATAGTATTTTATTATTTAATATTTTGTAACTCTCAAATATAATCTACTTATAAAGTAAATATTAGATAAAAAAACTTTTATATGTATATATTTTTAAATTTTATATGTATGTATTTTTTATGTTTATATTTTATTATTTAATATTTTATGTGTTAAAATTATTTTTATACAAATGATTTTATTTGTATATATAATATAATTATTTATATTTTTATACTTATAAAATTATGTGTTAAAATTATTTGTATAAAAATTATTTTATTTGTATAAATAATATAATTTATCCCTAATTTAACTTTTTTAATTTGATCCTACATTAAATATAAATCATAATAAATAAATATGTTAAGAATAAATTTTCAAATTTAAAAAATATCAAGAACGAAAATTTATATGAATTATAAAATTAAATATTAAATATTATACAGTTATATTAATAACAAAATTAGAATAATAATTAATGCATTAAATTACAATGTATAACTCCTATAATAAATTGTAATTAAAATTGAAAAGTATGTTTTTTATGTCATTTTATATTAAGAATACAATGAATATATTATACAATTATAATAATTACAACATTTAAATAATAGTTATTGCATAAAATTATTATGTATAACTCCCATAATCAATTGTAATAAAAATTAAAACCTACATTTTTATGCCATTAGTAATGACAAACAAATAGACTTTTCTGTTACAATCAAATTAAAAATGATGATATAATTTGATTTGATACTACATTAAATATAAATAATATTATTAAGTATAAAAATAATAATAATAATAATAATAATAATAATAATATAGTTCAAGTATTCATATTTTTATTCTTATAAAGTTATGTGTTAAAATTATTTTATTTATTTAAATAATATAATTTACACAAACCCTAATTTTAATTTTTTTAATTTGATACTACATTAAATATAAATAATAATAATAATAATAATAATAATAATAATAAATATGAATATTAATAGTAAAAAGTAACTCCTTATGTTAAGAATAAATTTTCAAAATTAAGAACTAAAATTTATATTCAGAATACATTAAAATTAAACATTATACAATTATAATAATCACAAAATTAAAATAATAATTATTGCATAAAATTACTTTGTATAACTCCTATAATAAATTGTAATTAAAATTGAAACCTACATTTTTCATGTTATTTTATATTAAAAATACAGAGAATGTTAAAAATTATACAATTATAATAATGAAAAAATTAAAATAATAATTATTGTATAAAATTATTTTGTATAACTCCTATAATCAATTGTAATAAAAATTGAAACCTACATTTTTATGTCATTAGTAATGACCAAAAAATTAGACTTTTTGATTCCAACAAAATTAAAAATGATGATTGACTATAAATATGTCTTTTCTTTAACATCTCCGCCTATATGAGAATGTTTTGATCAAAGAGATTGTACTTTGTAGGTGGAAGAAAATATTCTTATTCTGTATTTGTATTATGCATTTGTATCGCATTCATAGTTGTAATTTATAATTCTGTTTTTATTATATATTCGTATTATGGATTTGTATCTCATTCATAATTATAATTTATAACTCTTATCCATTCTAATTTATATATTTATATATAATGTCAAAATCTTGATTAAGTGTTATGTTTTATTTAGATAGTATAGATAATTTAGGTATGTTTTTATTGAGCATTGTATTTTATTTGGGGATGTAAATAATATATATCACACTTTTATGAATATATAAGTAGTTTCTAAAATAACATAGGTAAAGTAGATGATCGTCACCATGTGAAGTAAGTGGAGGAGCAACTACAAAATGATGAAAGTTAAAACAAGCTCAATTGTATGATATTTAAACAACATGCCAAAGCTTGGGATTAATTAAAAAATAAATTGTGTTTGATGGAATCTTTCATTAATCGTAATAAAATTGAGAAAATTTTATACGAAAAAGATAGGATAGTTAACGATTATTCTATTCATTTTTTATGTATATATAAAAGTCATTTTTTTATCATAATTATAATTTCATTATTTTTTGAATTTTTAGGTTGAATCACATTTTTATGAGAAAAAGGTGAGTTGATAAATCTCATTGGATTATAAGAATGAATTTTAGATTGAAAACGTGTATCATAGAATTAGACTAATATATTATTTGAGTTCTCTTTTTCATTGCTATAATTAATTGAAAGAATAGAAAATATATGAAATTTCAAATATGTTTTTTTTTTGTCTTTATTTTTCATTTATCTTTTTCAGTGATATATAAGAGATTTTCTCAATTAAACTTTTATTTTATATATATTATATGATATTACTATTAATTAATATACATGACTCTTTTTTGTGTTTGGTCAAATAAACTATATATGTATTATATTAAAATACAATATTAAAAATGAGAACTAAAATAAATACAAATAAAGTGATAAAATAAATATTAAAAATGAATTTAAAAATCATAAACATTTTCAGGATGACACATAAGGCAATCTCGGTTTCCCTCTCTTCAAGTTTATATATATTTTATTTAATTTAATTGTAAATTTATAGTGGTTGGAAGTTATTAAAATATTATCATTTAAAGATATTTACGCATTAAAATAATTAAATTTTTAAGATACAAACTAATCAATAAAATATAATGTAATTTCTAAATTATTTACAATTAAATTGATTTTTTATTATTCTGTAAAATTCAACATATTTTCAAATCTTATAATAAACTCATATAATAGTTGTTAAATAAATTCATTAGAAAGAAATCCTATAAATATTAACCGCGCTTTGTGCGGGTTATATACTAGTATATATTAAGAAATACATGTAGATCCCCCACCATTACTAACACCTGTTCAACCAAGGCATTCCCTGAGTGGCTTTGGAGGACTCACGTGTTCCTATCGGCGAGCCCCGTTTCCTTTATTTAAAAATAATTGGTTCTAGTATGTTTAATGGATAAATTAACCCGAGAGGGTTGGCCTAGTGGTGGAGTTTGGGCCTTAAGGGCGTGCTTTCCTTGAGGTTCTGAGTTCGAAGAAGTTCGGGACTAACTTTCGAAGGCTACATGGAGGAGCCTAAGAAACTCCTCTCGGATGGATTAGTCGGCACGGAAGGAAGGATATTACTCTATTAAGATACATATATATGAAACTGGAGCATTAAATATTCAAAGTGCACTGTTAGGATCCTTTAACTTAGAAGATCTTCAATTGGATATAAGCTAAGTCAGTATTTGTTTTCATAGACATATTGCAACATATGCCTATTTATACAAAATTTATAAAGAAACTTATGACAAAGAAAATAAAACCTCCAAGATGTAATATTTTATTTTCATGTAGATTACTGTTATCATCCAATTGAAGCTCCCTTCTAAGTTAAAGGATCCAAAGAGTTTAATTATTCCATGCATTATTGAAAAGTTAAAAATTAAAAGAATTCTTTGCTCCATGATGAAGAAATTGGGAGGAGATCACGAAATCGGCCAAGATGACTTTAATACTAGTAGATATTTCATTTATATACCCTTATGACATGATGGAAAGTGTGTTAGCAAAACTTGGTGTTTCCAATTGATCTTGTAATTCTTCATATTGAAGAAGATGCCAAGGTTCCTCTCATCTTGGTGGAACATTTTTCTTGACTAGGATACAAAATATTGATTTGGAATCTGAATAGTTTATGTTAAGATTTCTATATGAGAAAGCTATATTCAATGTTTATGAAGCCATGCATATGAACATGGTGAAAATCAAGAATGTTACCAAACTGATGTCCTTTAAGAAAAAAGTAACCACCAAGAACCATCAACTACACCAAGTCAAAGTTTAGTGACAGCCTTATTTGTTGACCTTATCGAGGAGTATGCAACTGGCATAACTATGGTCAAGAAAAAGCAAATGTTGGCGTGTGACATTTCATGGTTCAGAAGAAACTAAAGAAACCAAATCAAGTAATGTCATCTTGGATCAAACTCTCATATCACATTATTATGTCGTGGAAGAAGGAACCAAGGCATGACATGCATACCATGTTTAAGAAGAAAGTGATTTTGACCTCAAAGAAAAAATTCATTTTCCATTCAAGTATGAAATCTCCATCTAACTTGAGTGTGAGGCATCAAATGACGTTAACCATACGCTTCTTGGTCAAGATTTAAATATTTTATGATATTCAGTACATGTTGAAGGATAGAAAAACACTTAGAAAGGGGGGGTTTTGAATAAGTGTAGCTTTAAAAACTTGACCGATAAAAATAAATTGCACAGTTATTTTTATCCTGGTTCGTTGTTAATTAAACTACTCCAGTCCACCCCCGCAGAGATGATTTACCTCAACTGAGGATTTAATCCACTAATCGCACGGATTACAATGGTTCTCCACTTAGTCAGCAACTAAGTCTTCCAAAGTCTTCTGATCACACACTGATCACTCCAGGAACAACTGCTTAGATACCCTCTAAGACTTTCTAGAGTATTCTGATCCACACGATCACTCTAGTTACAACCTGCTTAGATAACCTCTAAGACTTCCTAGAGTATTCTGATCCACACGATCACTCTAGTTCCTTTCAACTTAATGTAATCAATTCTAAGAGTATTACAATTGCTTCTTAAAAGCTATAATCACAAACTGTGATATTTCTCTTAACGTTTAAGCTTAATCTCACTAATATATTACAACAGCAATGTAGTGAGCTTTGATGAAGATGAAGATTCTGAGCTTTGAATAGAACAGAGTTTCAGCAAGTTAATTTGAGTTGTTTTGTTCAGAATCGTTAACCTTGCTTCTCATCAGAACTTCATATATATAGGCGTTGGAGAAGATGACCGTTGAGTGCATTTAATGCTTTGCGTGTTCCGTACAGCATCGCATTTAATGTTATACGCTTTTGTCAACTACCTCGAGCCTTGTTCACGCTGTGTCTACTGACGTTGCCTTTAATAGCTTCTAACGTTCCTTTTGTCAGTCAGCGTAGCCTGCCACATGTACTTCCTTCTGATCTGATGTTTGTTAATACAACGTTTGAATATCATCAGAGTCAAACAGCTTGGTGCAAAGCATCTTCTGATCTTCTGACCTTGAAGTGCTTCTGAGCGTGATACCATCAGAACTTCAGTGCTTCTGATCTCATGTTCTTCTGATGCTTCCATAGACCCATGTTTTGATTCTGCTTCGACCATCTTCTGATGTCTTGCCAGACCATGTTCTGATGTTGCATGCTGAACCCTTTGAGACAAAGCTTCTGAGCGCTGAATTATGCATACTCTTTATATATTTCCTGAAAAGGAAATTGCATTGGATTAGAGTACCATATTATCTTAAGCAAAATTCATATTATTGTTATCATCAAAACTAAGATAATTGATCAGAACAAATCTTGTTCTAACAATCTCCCCCTTTTTGATGATGACAAAAACATATATAAATGATATGAATTTGCGATCAGAAAGAGCAGACGGCAAAAGACAAATTACACAGCTATAGCATAAGCATGTGAATATGTCTCCCCCTGAGATTAACAATCTCCCCCTGAGATAAATAATCTCCCCCTGAAATAAATACTCGAAGAACTTTAATAAAAGACTTCCCTGATTATTTCGGTAGAGACGGTCACATAAGCTTATGTCTTCAGAGAATTCATAGCTTCTGACTTCTGCTTCCATTGGACAGCTTCAGAACTTGAATTTCTTTAGATCCCTAGAGCACTCATAGCTTCTGATTCCTGCTTCCATTTAGGACAGCTTCAGAACTTGAATTTCTTTGATCTTCAGAACATTCACAGCTTCTGATTTCTGCTTCCATTTAAGACAGCTTCAGAACTTGAATTTCTTTGATCTTCAGAACATTCACAGCTTCTGATTTCTACTTCCATTTAGGACAGCTTCAAAACTTGAGTTTTCTGGATCTTTAGAACATTCACAGCTTCTGATTTCTGCTTCCCTCGGATAGCTTCAGAGCTTTGAATTTCTACCAACATCACTTCATGCTAGATTTGTATCAGAACATTGTTAAATGTACCAGAGCATCATCAGAGCATCTCTACATCCTGAAATGTTACAGAACAAAAACTAAACGACAAAAGTCAGCATGAACGAGTCAGAACATAAAATGTATATTAGAACACATGATATGTATCAGAGCCATATAGGCTAAAATAATGTATCAGAGCAAATAGAATTTTGTCAGAGCAAATAGACAAATTTTGGATCAAATTCTATTATCAGAAATTCTGATCATTCTTCTTTCTTGCTTCTGATTTCTGAAGCTTGACAGCACTCAGCTTGCTTCAGTTTCCATAAGCTTATTCTTTTTACAGAATAACGCTTCTTATTGTTTTGCTTCTTGTGTTTGCTTTGAAGATTTTCTTCACTTCTTTATACCTGCAAAACACTTAAACCATATAGAACTTGCAGTTCTTGTTAGTAAATGTGTGGGAGCTTTATCCAGCAACTGATAGATTAATCAAATCATTTGTCATTTATCTTCTCCCCCTTTTTGTCATAACATCAAAAAGAATATTTCAAAAGATTCAGATGTATAAAACGACAAATAAAATCACTGGAATGTAAAGGAACGGAGGATTTAAATAGACTAAAAAAAATGAAAAAGTACAATAAAGAAAATGGTGAAAAACAATTAATGTTACATGACATGAGGAGAGATAATAAAGACAAATGAGGTGACTAGCACAGTTACCTATGGTCGGCGTCCCTTCAACTGCACGCGCGCTTATCCATGAACAGTAAAGACAGGTTTACTATCCCGAGATAAAACGTTACAGCTGTTTTGCTTTAAAAGAGGTTCTGAATCAACTTAGACAATGAAACGTTAGTAATAACCTAATCATAATTTCTAAAAGATTTTAATCAGAACTTCTGATTAAAAAATAATCCACTTTCATTTCAGAAGATACTCATACATAAGAACTTCTCATCTTCTCATTCTGGGCATAAATCCATACTGATGTTCTTCAGAATGAACTTAAACCTATCTTCAGCCAGGGGTTTTGTAAAGATATCAGCCCATTGATGGTCTGTATCCACAAAGTTTAAAGATAGAACACCCTTCTGAACATAGTCCCTTATGAAATGATGTTTAATCTCAATATGTTTAGCTTTTGAATGAAGAATAGGATTCTTAGATAAACATATAGCAGAAGTATTATCACAGAATATAGGAATGTTACTCTCATATATCTGATAATCTTCTAGCTGACTCTTCATCCAGAGCATCTGTGTACTGCAACCAGCAGCAGCGACATATTCTGCTTCTGTTGTTGAAAGAACAATAGTTGCTTGCTTCTTGCTATACCAGGAGATCAAATGACTTCCAAGAAATTGGCAACTTCCTGAAGTACTCTTTCTTTCAATTCTGTCTCCAGCATAGTCAGCATCGCAGAATCCTACTAAGTTGTATTCTTTAGATTTTCTGTAAACTAAGCCAACATTAGTAGTACCTTTCAGATACCTTAGAATTCTCTTAACAGCAGTTAAATGAGATTCTCTAGGATCTGATTGGAATCTAGCACACAAACAAACACTGAACAGAATGTCAGGTCTAGAAGCAGTCAAATATAGAAGAGATCCAATCATACCTCTGTATAACTTCTGATCTACCTTCTTACTTACCTCATCCTTACCTAGGATGCATGTTGGATGCATAGGAGTTTTGGCTTCTTTGCAGTCTAGAAGATTAAACTTCTTCAGAAGTTCCTTCACATACTTGGTTTGGTGAACATACGTTCCTTCTGATGTTTGATTTATTTGTATTCCAAGGAAATACTTGAGTTCTCCCATCATGCTCATTTCAAACTCAGCCTGCATAGACTCAGCAAACTCCTTTCCAAGTGTAGCATTAGATGTTCCAAAAATAATATCATCTACATATATTTGACAAATTAAAATATCCCTTTTAAAGGTTTTACAAAAGAGAGTAGTGTCCACTTTTCCTCTAGTGAAACCATTATCTAGAAGGAAAGAACTTAAGCGTTCATACCAAGCTCTGGGAGCTTGTTTCAATCCATACAACGATTTCTTTAGTTTAAAAACATGATTAGGAGACATAGAGTCTTCAAAACCAGGAGGTTGATGGACATAAACTTCTTCATCTATATAACCATTTAAGAAGGCACTCTTAACATCCATCTGATAGAGAGTGATGTTATGTTGAGTGGCAAATGAAATTAATAGACGAATAGATTCTAACCTGGCCACTGGTGCAAAGGTTTCTGTATAGTCAATCCCTTCTTGCTTACTGTAACCCTGAGCCACCAGTCTGGCTTTGTTCCTTACCACTTCACCTTTCTCACTGAGCTTGTTTCTGAAGACCCATTTTGTACCGATTATATTGAATCCATCTGGTCTAGGAACAAGATCCCAAACATCATTCCTTGTAAACTGATTCAGTTCTTCTTGCATAGCAATTATCCAGTCTGGATCTTCTAGAGCATGATCAACAGAAGTTGGCTCGATCAAAGATACAAGACCTAATTGACAGTCTGCATTGTTCTTAAGGAATGCTCTTGTTCTGATTGGATCATCCTTCTTTCCAAGAATGACATCTTCTGAATGACCAGAGATGAGTCTGGATGATCTTCTGACAGATGGTTCTTCAGAAATGCTTAGATTCTCCAGAGAAGCTGATACTTGATCTTCAGATTCTTTGCTTCTGAGAAGCTCTGCTTCTGATGCGTTGCTTCTTGGCTCAACAACTTATGATACATCAATATCACAATCTGCAAAATTATCAAACTGCTTTGGTTTTTCAGAACCAAGCTTATCATCAAACCTGATATTGATTGATTCTTCTACAATCAATGTTTCAGTATTGTATACTCTGTAGCCTTTTGAGCGTTCAGAATATCCAAGAAGGAAACATTTTTGTGCTTTGGAATCAAACTTACCAAGATGATCTTTAGTGTTCAGAATAAAGCATACACATCCAAAAGGATGGAAATATGAAATGTTGGGCTTTATATTCTTCCACAATTCATAAAGAGTCTTATTTAGAATAGGTCTAATAGAGATTCTATTCTGAATATAGCATGCAGTGTTTATTGCTTCTGCCCAGAAATGCTTAGCCATATTGGTTTCATTGATCATGGTTCTGGCCATTTCTTGCAGAGTCATATTCTTTCGTTCTACAACTCCATTTTGCTGTGGAGTTCTAGGACAAGAGAAATCATGGGCAATACCATTTTCTTTGAAGAATTCTTCAAAGAATCTGTTCTCAAATTCACCACCATGATCACTTCTAACCTTTATGATTTTACACTCTTTTTCAGATTGAATCTGAATGCAGAAATCAAAGAACACTGAATGGGACTCATCCTTGTGTTTCAAGAATTTTACCCATGTCCAGCGGCTATAATCATCTACGATGACTAATCCATATTTCTTCCCTCTGACAGATGCTGTTTTGACTGGGCCAAACAGATCAATGTGCAAGAGTTCTAATGGCCTTGAGGTAGAAACAACATTCTTGGACTTGAATGCAGGTTTGGAGAACTTGCCCTTCTGACATGCTTCACAAAGAGTATCTGATTTGAATTTCAGATTAGGGAGTCCTCTGACAAGATCCAGTTTGTTAATCTGAGAAATCTTTCTCAAACTAGCATGACCTAATCTTCTGTGCCAGACCCACTGCTCTTCAGAAACAGACATAAGACAAGTCACCTTCTGACTCATAAGATCTTGCAGATCTGTCTTATAAATGTTATTCTTCCTCTTGCCGGTAAATAGGATTGAGCCATCCTTCTGATTTACAGCCTTGCAAGACTTTTGATTAAAGATTATATCATAACCATTGTCACTCAATTGACTGATAGATAAGAGGTTATGTGTTAATCCTTCTACAAGAAGTACATTTGAAATGGAAGGAGAGTTACCAGACTTTATAGTTCCAGAGCCAATTATCTTGCCCTTCTGATCTCCTCCAAACTTGACTTCTCCTCCAGACTTAAGCACCAGGTCTTGGAACATAGACCTTCTTCCTGTCATGTGTCGTGAGCATCCAGAGTCCAGGTACCACGACATGTTGTGCTTTGTCCTTTTTGCAGCCAAGGATATCTGCAATAGGAATAATCTTATCCTTAGGTACCCACATTTTCTTGGGTCCTTTCTTGTTAGATTTTCTCAAGTTCTGATTGAACTTGGGTTTAACATTGTAAGCAATAGGAGGAACAGCATGATAATTCTTAATGTGAGTTTCATGATATTTCCTAGGTTGTGTCACATGCTTCTTAGTGTGTGTAATGTGAAAACTTTGAGCATGTGAAGTGTGCCTAATATCATGTGAGTGGCCATACTTGAACTGATCATACAATGGCTTGTATGTGATTTTCATTTTATCAACAGGTTCAAGTTTGTATGGGGTTTCACCCTCAAAACCAATGCCGACTCTTTTGTTTCCAGACATAGCATATATCATAGAAGCTAGCTGACTTCTGCCAATACTTCTAGATAAGAACTTCCTGAAACTTAAATCATATTCTTTCAGAATATGGTTTAGACTAGGAGTGGATTTTTCTGAATCAGAAGGAGATCCAACATTATTGGATAATTTTAACAGTTTTTCTTTTAATTCAGAATTCTCCAACTCAAGCTTCTTTGTTTCAAATTCAAATAGCTTTTTCAGCTTTTTGTATTTGAGACTAATCTGAGACTTGAATTCCAGAAGTTCTGTTAGACTGGAAACTAACTCATCTCTAGTAAGTTCAGAAAATACCTCTTCAGAATCTGATTCTGATGTAGATTCTGATCCGTCATCTTCTGTCGCCATCAGCGCACAGTTGGCCTGCTCATCTTCAGAGTCTGAATCATCTTCTGACTCATCCCAGGTTGCCATAAGACCTTTCTTCTTATGAAACATCTTCTTGGGATTTTCTTTCAGAAGTTTTGGACATTTATTTTTGAAGTGTCCAGGCTCATTGCATTCATAGCACATGACCTTCTTCTTGTCAAATCTTCTGTCATCAGAAGATTCTCCACGTTCAAATTTCTTTGAACTTCTGACGCCTCTGAACTTCCTTTGCTTGTTCTTCCAGAGTTGATTTAGCCTTCTGGAGATCAAGGACAGTTCATCTTCTTCTTCGGATTCTGATTCTTCAGGATCTTCTTCTCTAGCCTGAAAAGCGTTAGTGCATTTCTTGATATTGGATTTTAATGCAATAGACTTACCTTTCTTTTAAGGCTCGTTTGCATCCAGTTCAATTTCATGACTCCTCAGGGCACTGATCAGCTCTTCCAAAGAGACTTCATTTAGATTCTTCGCAATCTTAAATGCAGTCACCATAGGACCCCATCTTCTGGGTAAGCTTCTGATGATCTTCTTTACGTGATCAGCCTTGGTGTATCCCTTGTCAAGAACTCTCAATCCAGCAGTAAGAGTTTGAAATCTTGAAAACATCTTTTCAATGTCTTCATCATCCTCCATCTTGAAGGCTTCATATTTCTGGATTAGAGCAAGAGCTTTAGTCTCCTTGACTTGAGCATTTCCTTCATGAGTCATTTTCAAGGACTCATATATGTCATAGGCCGTTTCCCTGTTAGATATCTTCTCATACTCAGCATGAGAGATAGCATTCAGCAAAACAGTTCTGCATTTATGATGATTCCTGAAAAGCTTCTTCTGATCATCACTCATTTCTTGCCTTGTCAGCTTTACGCCACTGGCATTTACCGGATGTTTGTAACCATCCATCAGAAGATCCCATAGATCACCATCTAGACCAAGAAAGTAACTTTCCAGTTTATCTTTCCAGTATTCAAAGTTTTCACCATCAAATACCGGCGGTCTAGTATAACCATTGTTACCGTTGTGTTGCTCAGCAGAGCCAGATGTAGATGTAGACTTTGCAGTTTCATCAGCCATCTTTTACTGAAGCGTTTTTCTCTTCCTGAATCTTTTCTAAACACGGTTAAGTGCTTGCACCTTAGAACCGGCGCTCTGATACCAATTGAAGGATAGAAAAACACTTAGAAAGGGGGGGGTTTGAATAAGTGTAGCTTTAAAAACTTGACCGATAAAAATAAATTGCACAGTTATTTTTATCCTGGTTCGTTGTTAACTAAACTACTCCAGTCCACCCCCGCAGAGATGATTTACCTCAACTAAGGATTTAATCCACTAATCGCACGGATTACAATGGTTCTCCACTTAGTCAGCAACTAAGTCTTCCAGAGTCTTCTGATCACACACTGATCACTCCAGGAACAACTGCTTAGATACCCTCTAAGACTTTCTAGAGTATTCTGATCCACACGATCACTCTAGTTACAACCTGCTTAGATAACCTCTAAGACTTCCTAGAGTATTCTGATCCACACGATCACTCTAGTTCCTTACAACTTAATGTAATCAATTCTAAGAGTATTACAATTGCTTCTTAAAAGCTATAATCACAAACTGTGATATTTCTCTTAACGTTTAAGCTTAATCTCACTAATATATTACAACAGCAATGTAGTGAGCTTTGATGAAGATGAAGATTCTGAGCTTTGAATAGAACAGAGTTTCAGCAAGTTAATTTGAGTTGTTTTGTTCAGAATCGTTAACCTTGCTTCTCATCAGAACTTCATATATATAGGCGTTGGAGAAGATGACCGTTGAGTGCATTTAATGCTTTGCGTGTTCTGTACAGCATCGCATTTAATGTTATACGCTTTTGTCAACTACCTCGAGCCTTGTTCACACTGTGTCTACTGACGTTGCCTTTAATAGCTTCTAACGTTCCTTTTGTCAGTCAGCGTAGCCTGCCACATGTACTTCCTTCTGATCTGATGTTTGTGAATACAATGTTTGAATATCATCAGAGTCAAACAGCTTGGTGCAAAGCATCTTCTGATCTTCTGACCTTGAAGTGCTTCTGAGCGTGATACCATCAGAACTTCAGTGCTTCTGATCTCATGTTCTTCTGATGCTTCCATAGACCCATGTTCTGATTCTGCTTCGACCATCTTCTGATGTCTTGCCAGACCATGTTCTGATGTTGCATGCTGAACCCTTTGAGACAAAGCTTCTGAGCGCTGAATTATGCATACTCTTTATATATTTCCTGAAAAGGAAATTGCATTGGATTAGAGTACCATATTATCTTAAGCAAAATTCATATTATTGTTATCATCAAAACTAAGATAATTGATCAGAACAAATCTTGTTCTAACACATGTTATGATTTTTCTTGGGAGATAAGCCAAGTGTGAAATATTTTATGTACATGTTATGTCAATAGTTCCAATTTATTAAGTAAAACTCTTAATTCAAGTCTTTTATATAGTTATTTGCTCTAAATCAATTTTCTTGTTTCTTGAGTTTTTCTATTCAAGAGTATATATCTCTTTATTGATGGCAATAACAATTGTTTATGGTTGACTGTCATAAAGTACACACATTGAGGCATGTTTCTGGGTAGCATGAGCCTTTTTCCAAACACCTTTTGTTAGGTTTTTCCTTGGATAACAAATTTGACTTCAATCCATATCTTTGTGATAAATCCATACTATAAGGTGTGGTTATATATGATGTGTCGGTTATAAATTTATATGTGGTTTTAAAAAATTAAGTTGTATCAATGTGTCAAAAAGAGCAAAATGAACTTTTCATAACCATCATCGTAGACTACAAAGTTACAAATGCAAAATGCTTAATATTACAAAATAGAAAATAAAAACAAATACAATTAGTGTTTGATGGATAAAAGTTAAATAATAGAGAAACAAGGATATGTACTGACACTGTCAACAATCACAACCATGTATTTAATTAAAGCACAATTTTAATTAAAAAAAATTAATATGACATAGCAAGTATAAAGATTTTGATTGGATATATGCAGTGTTTTAAAAACCGGACCGGACCGGCCGGTCGAACCGGGAACCGGCCTGGTAACCGGTCTGGTTCAATAGTCAGATCGGGTATGTCATCAAACCGGTGGGAACCGGTGAAAACCGGTGAAAACCGGGAAAACCGGGAAAACCGGAAAAACCGGAAAACCGGCGGTTTAATTGCTTTTTTTTTATTTTATTTTTTTTAACTTCTTTTTAAACTTTTTTTTTTAACTTTTTTTTAACATTTCTTTTAAACTTTTTTTTAACTTTTTTTTAATATATTTAATAGTGTATTATTTAAATAGTATTCTCACATAGTTTTTTTCGTTAGTGACAAATTAAAAATTTTATTGTCTATTTATTATCTTTGCTAATAAATTTTGTTAAATAGCATAAACATATTGAATTTTATTTGATTTTATTTTTAGGAGGATCCTATTTTGAATTAAATTTGGTACACATTGAAGTTATTTTGTTATAAACTATTCAATTAGATTAGGTTGTAACTAGACTTTATTTGCAATTAGACTTTGTAATTTTTTATTATTTTGTTATGTGTGATACCTTTGTTTAAAATTTGAATTTAAGTTATGAAATTGTGAATTTATGATATGATATTTTTTAAAAATTTAAAAGCTAGTTATATTTTTTTAGAGACTGAATCATCCGGTTCGACCGGTTTTATACCTATATAATGACAGGTCTATTCAACCGAGTTATCCGGTTTAATCCGGTTTGGTCGTGCGGTTCGACCAGTGACCCAGTGGTTCGACCGATAAACCAGTGACCCAGTACCCTCACCGGTTCGATGACCGGTCCGGTTTTTAAAACACTGGATATATGTGTAAAGTTTGTTTACACTTTCAGTGCACTATCTTTCTCTTTCGATTATTCGTGTTAGGGAGTAATGAATTTAAATCATCATCATGAAAACACCGACATGTGTTGTACATACACTTCACAACAAAATATGTTTTACACATTATGTTTGGACAATCTTCATCTTCATAACATTCATTATAAGCTACAATGAAAATAATGAATATAAGAGTATGTTAACAAAAATGGATAATATATTATATACAATTTTAATATGAAAACTTAAAAAGAAAGAAAGCAAGGCTTACCGTTACAGTTTAATGCAAAAATAAGAGAAACAAAAATCATCATAGCAAAAACATACTTGATAATTTTAGCCATATTTTTCTTCTTTGTTGTATGAAATAGACAATAATTTTGATCACTTTATAACATATAAGACTCATTACGACTTCACATGAAATGAATAGTTTTTACTATTTAAGGAATTATTAAAAAAAAAACTTCTTAAATAAAAATAATTTATTTTAAATTAAATGTCATTTAAGTATATCAGAGCGTTCTATTATAATTTCTTTTGGAGACTTGGTAGGGAGGCTTAATTAATTAAAAAAACTTGTCAATAATAGGAGTTTGTTATTTGTTTACCACCTCTTTAATATTTTTTAACCTTTCATCTTAAATAAGAGAAAATACCATAAATAAATAATATATTTTTCCAAAGATAATTGTAAAAATCATTTATTCTTGATGTGATAACATTTTTATCCATAACATATGTGTTTTTATAAAAAACAATTGTCACTTTACTTCTTTTCCTTCCACTCTCTCAAAGAGGCGTGATTTAGGATCAATTTTGATCCAAAACCACCCCTCCAAATCGTTTTTGTTTATCTATTACTTAAATAAGTGATTTTCACACCTTTTTTTTTGTCTTTTTTGTGATTTCGTGGGTCATCGTTTGTTTTGATTTCCCATATTTCTGTGGTGTATTTTGATTTCTCGTCTTTGTGCGGGTATTTTGTTTTTCCGTTTTTGTGCGGTGTTCATTTGTTTCGGGTTAAAAGATTAGTTTCGATCTAGTGCAGATTCAATCAATGACTTTGGTGCCTTCAACGCTACAGATCCGGAAGCATGAATATTTTGGACATCTCAATACAGTCAATACATTAATATTTGTAGGCATATGCAATTTGTCGTTTTATGCTATTAACATGGATGTTGTGGATTTGTTCGCAGATTCATCCTTTTTGTTTTTGACGATTTTGAATTTGTATTGCAACGATGTACTCTATCGATTTGAATGAAAGAATATCATTTATTTTCTGTCAAAAAAACATTTTTATCCATGAATTAAACGTATCGTTTGATTTAAAAAAGGAGCAACCAAGCTCAAGATATAGACATTTTAAATTTGCTACTTCATAGTAACTTATAAAATAGAACAACCTACTCCATAGTATAAAATTACAAACTTTCCGTTATAATAACACTATGAGTCGGACAATATATGGCTTGAGCATGTTCTTATAAGTGGGGACAATCTTCATCCTATAAAATCGGCTTAGTAGGGACAATCTTCATCCTATAAAATCGGCTTAGTGAGTGAGGATTGCCCTTACTTATAAGTACATATTTAGGTCATATATTGTCTGATGTGAGGCTCTTAACACACCCCTTCACGTTCAGGACTAGATAACTGGAGCGTGGAAATAAATGGTGGGTGATCCGATAGCGGAAACCATAATAGGTGATCCATCGGATCTTAAACGAGGCTCTTGATACTATGTTAAAAAATATAGTTGAGCCTAACTCAATCCTACAAAACTGACTTAGTAGGATGAGTTAAGTCCAACCGCATTTCGTGTATTTCATTCTCTAAAAAGCTTTCTAACTCAAGTTGTGTGAATTTAAAATAAGCCATGTCATAGTCATTTTCAATAGCAAATCACAATCTCTTTGAGGCTCTAGCTCCATCTTTTTCCTCTTCCTTTTCTCTTTTCTTCTTATGTTGACCTTAAGGTCATATCATTTTTCTTGCATTTACATTCTTGTATCAATTATACAAACACCTCATTCATTGCATGAACTCTTTTTGTTTCTTATTCCTGAGTGTATTTCGACAATTATCATGTATAAAGATATCACGTCCTTCTTTTTCACTAACTTCTCTGAAGATGTCTCTAACAAGCAGTTAAATTTACGTTTCTTTAAGATCATAGATGTTCATGAGGTGTTTATACCTCAAACAAGAAATGATAATGGTTGTAAGTTTGGCTTTATTAAGTTTTTAATGTGAAAAATGTTAAGAAACTTCATAATTATCTCAATGAAATATGGTTAGTGAGAGGAGTCTCTATATATGCTTGGACAGTTGGTTGTTTATTTAGTACGGTTTTAGAACTGGATGTTAACACAACCTCAAAATTTCAATTTGAGTTGAGTAGAATAAGAGTGAGGGTTCTTGTGGGTGCTTCTATTATATAAGAGGTGGTGTGGGAGGTGAGTGTTATGGCTTTTTTGGGAAAACTTGCATGACCTAATCAAGCATGGCTAATGAGTGGAGAATATATGGTTGAACATATCATTGATGACACATAGAGATAGTAAAGGTCTTAAGACTCACATTCGATGCTAATCATTTGTCCCAAACTCCAGTCTTACCAGGTAAAACTATTGTTAGTGAATGTGATAATACTATCAAGAGAACGAGTTAAGCAGATGCTTGAGAGTAAATTAAATAAATAATTAGGAACATAGAGAACATAAGTAATAGAGAGGATAAAATTTGAATAGTACTAATCCATTTGGTTTGTGTTGTCTTTCGACCAAAAGCTCAATAAGGTAAGGCTCACTTATCTTGCTTGCTCGATTAAGCCCAGGGTAAAATACATTCACTAAGAATTTTCAGGTACACTATCTCTAATCTACACTCTCACTACAATTATCTTGATCCTTAAACTAACTTGAGCGTTGGAGTGATAACTCTGCAGGTACTCTCCATCTTAATCTACCGTACCGGAGATTAGCAACATCTGTTCAAGATCATAAAATAAATAGTTTTTAATATTTAAGAAATTGTAAAAAAAAAAAAACTTTTAAATAAAAATAATTTATCTAAAATAAACGTCATTTAAGTATATCAAAGTGTTCTATTATAATTTCTTTTCTTTTCCACACTTGGTAGGGAGGCTTAATTAATTAAAAAACAGATCAATAATAGGAGTTTGTAATTTGTTTACCACCTCTTTAATATTTTTTAACCTTTCATCATAAATAAGAAAAAACACTATAAATAAATAATATATTTTTCCGAAGTTAGTTGTAGAAATCATTGATTCTTGATGTGATAACATCTGATCGTACCTGATCAGAAGAGTCATCAAGGCCTGCTCGGATGCTGGGTCTTCGTGAAGTGAAGGGGGGTGTACCTGCAAGGTACTCCGATGCCAAAGTGAGTAGAGGAGCAAAGGTGAGCAAGTACAAGCTAAGGTTAGAAGAGAATTGAATACCTGACCCTCTAATGAAAGAGGGTATTTATAGCCCCCAGTGCTGGGCCATGATCTCGCTATTTGGATTGGATGCCCAGGCCCAATTAGGAGACTGCCAGGTTTCCTGACCGGAAATATCGGAGGTGCGTGAGTGCCCTCTGTCCTGGTTAACCGCTCCGAAGTTCAAGGGAGACGCGGTCTTTCAGGGACCACGTGGACTCCGTAATATTAGGAGGGTTGAATATGAAAGAGCCCTGCGAGGAGCAGGGTCCTCGGCGAAGGGGTGCTCGCGGAGAGCACCTTGGCCGGCGGGAGCGGCTCGCGGGGAGCATTACATCGGGCATGATACAAGACGAGCATCCCAAACCCAGTTGTGGGGCCAAGGGTGGTTTGGGCCTCTAAGGTTAAGTGGGCCGAAACTATAATGGGCCTAATCTTGGCCCAGTCCAGAACAGGAGCCCCCCAAGTAGGAGTCTTCTGGTCAAGAAGCTTCGACTTTGACTATGCTCGGCCCGGGTAAAGGTGTTCGGCCCAGACGAGCGTGCTCGGAGGGAATGCTTCGTCGGTTGGGATGAAAGGTCGCGCGTGTGTGGCACGCGCTGACGTGGCAGAGGTAATGATTGCCTAGGGGTAGATGGCGGCGCCTAGGGAAGGCTTTGTCAGCCGACGCGATGTTTCGTATTCCGGAAATTTTCCTTATAAAAGGGGGTCAGAGCTTCGCATTTGTAATTTTTGCTCTTCGCTCGTGTGCTCGGCGTATAGGTCAAATTTCCCAGATCCCGCTACCTCATTATCGTTCATCAATCGATTTGCTGAAGACTATGTCAGAATCAGGTGCGTTTGAGGTTTCATTTTGATTCTAAATGTCTTTCTTTCATTTTATAAAGGATTATGAGGCGAATCTCCGCTGTTTTTCGCCGTCTAAACCGGCAAACAGACTGGAACGCCGCGCCTCTCCTCGGGTTATTCAAGCGATGCCCGAGGGAATCATCAGAGTAGTTGATTTTCACTCATTGCAGCTCGGCTTCTCCATGATTTGGTTCGTCATACTCATGGAGGAAGTCGGGGGCTTCGTGCTCCTCTTCGGGACGTTTAAGGTCATGCTCGGCGGGTCTGAGGTTCCTGCCGAGTTAGTTTAGCTGCACTCAAGCGTTTGACCATTGTTTAAGTTAAATTTGTCTGTGAAGTCCTCGGCCGGAGACCAATAGTTTTCTCGAAGGGGTTTGGTCGGGGGCTTTGGTGCTCTCCGTTCCACCCTTTCACTTGTATTGCGGTGGAAGGGTGAATTTGATGACCAATCGAATTCATGTTTTCCTTCTGCATGCAAGTGAATCAGGCTCGGGTTCCAGCTCGGGTTCGGGCTCTAGCTCTAGCTCGTGGGAATCCTCGCAAAATACGGGTGCGAGCAGCTCCGAGGTCGAGGAGGTGGAGGTTGAGAGCTCGCGACTTCATACGATAGAGGAGGGTGACGAACAGGAAGGTCCCTCGGAGGTCGAAGAGGACGGTCCATTGACACCCCTCTTTGAGTATGATCTGGAGGTCGATCTTGACTGGGTCGCCGAGGAGCCAAAGTTAGAGGTGTCCTGATATACTGACTCCTTGGTCGGGGCCTTTCGGGAGGTCGAGGATCGGGGACCGAGTGATGAGCTTAATTTTCAGGTGGTCTGCCCGAGGGCCGACGAGCGTATTTGTTCTCATTTCCACGGGGACAGTTTCGCTATGTATGAGTATGTTTTCAGGGAGCTCGGGTTCCGCTTGCCCTTCTCCGGCTTCCAGGTTTCTCTGTTGGCCAGCCTTGCTCTGGCTCCATCCCAACTGCACCCGAACGCCTTTGCTTTCATGCGGGCTTTCGAAATCGTTTGCGACTACTTAGGCATCGGCGCTACGACCGACCTGTTTGGGCGTTGTTTCAGAGTTCAACGAAAGTCGGCCGACGGGCGCTTCAGCTGGGTTTCCTTCTGGAACGCTGACCGGAAACTTTAAAGGATGCACGTCGACTCGGTCAAGGATTTTAAAGACCGTTATTATGTTGTTTGTCTGCACAGCTGTGCGTCGTATGCCTCTCTGTCGAAGATGATGACGGTGTGTGGCGAGGACGGTATCCCGCAGAAGGACGAGGAAGGGAAGGTCAAGACTAAACTCTGTAGCATGTTCCCGTTTGTCTGGTGGAAGGGCCATTTCAACTATCCTCCTAAGTACTATGCTCGCGAGGACGGGGATTTGGACGAGCAGGATTTGGCATCGTATACCCGTCTTTGCCAGTACGTGGATAGATTTTCGCTTAGTCTGTGGATTACGAGGACTGGGGAGCCTGTTTGTGACGAGGAAGGAGTTCCGAGGGTAGAAGCTCGGGCCATAAACACCAAGGCCCTCTTGCTTTGTAGGACGCCCGAGGAGGCCAAGGCGTTGTTAGGTGGAGTTTGCTTCGTTTACTCTGTCTTTTTTACTTGACGTTTATTGCTAACTGTTTGTTTGTTTTGATTTTCAGATGCTATACCCGTGAAGGACGAGAAGGTCTTGAAGGTGACCCAGGATGCGAAGAGGCTCCGGGCCTTTAAAAACAAAAATCGGACGGCGGCCCCTGGTGGCGAGCATTCTGGGTCAGCTTCGGCCGGATCCCCTGTGGTGGTCCTGGATGGGGAGAGAACACCGAAGAAGGCGCGCCGTGGCGAATCACTTCGAGAAGATCCGCCGACTGCTGGGGCCGAGTGCAGATTCATGCTCCCTTCTTGCTTCAAAGAAAGCCTTTTCTTCGAGAAGTTCCCCCTAACTGTCTCTCCGGATGAGAGTCGCCGAATTCAGGAGATGTCCTCTTTGGCCCGGTTACAGCAGCTTGCGAGTGATGGTGCTGCTGTGATGAGGGTTGTCGGGATGGCTCAGGTGCTCGCGCAAGGGAGTACTGTCTCGGCTGAAGATCTAAAAAAGGCACAGGACGACAAGAAATCTGCCGAGGATGAAGCTGCTAGGCAGAAATCTCTCCGTGAGAAGACGAAGAAAAGGATGGAGGAACTTCTGAAGGAGAAGGACGAGGAAATGGAGGCGGAGAAAAAGAAGGTCGCTGAGCTCGAGGAGGCCTGGCAGCCGACGGCGGAAGAATCCTCGGACGTGGCAGTGCTGAAGACGATGGCAGAGTTTGTCGAGAAGATCGACGATTTGAAGCTCGAGCTCGCTGACATGGCCGAGGAGGGATTCAAGTGTGCTGTCCAGCAGTTGAAATTCCTTAACCCGGGTTTGAAGATGGATAATATCGGCGTTTCTTCCAGGTTCGAGGATGGTCAGCTTGTGCCCGGTACGCCGGAGGAATAGCTTGTTTTGGGCCTGCGTGCCTATGTTCCTTTGGCCTGCGTGCCGATGTTTTTATCTTTAGATTTTCTGGGGCTTTTGCCTGGGATAATTTTGGGGCCTGTGTGCTCATCATTTTTGTAATATCCGAACATCGCCGGCCAACTTGGTCGGTCTTTAACTTTATATTGCCTCAATTTTCAATGATGTGTGTGTTTTGAGATCCTTATTGTTGTATGTTTATTGATGCTAATAACTATGCTCGGGGTGTATTTGATCCGGGGGAGTATCCCATCACTTAGGAATATTTTGGTTTCGCTTGAATCAGACTGTGCTCGGCCTTGATTGTTGTTCGGGCGTGTGGGATACGACCCGGTTGCGCAGAGCAGGTATGCGCGGTAAGCGAGCGCGAGGCCGCGATCGGGGCCAAGCGCTCGCGGCGTGAACGATCCCATCGCGAGCTGGGGTTCTGCCTTGCAGGTACTACCACGGTGGGTCTAGGTGTAGGGTCCCCCGTGTGGTCGGTCCTGTTCCTTAGTAGGGAGATCCGACGGTCGTTGTCATGGAGTGTCCGTGTTCGTACCATGACGCGAGTCCGTTTCCGGCGGGCTCCTCGCGTTTGGGGAGATTGACCGGGGTGAGTTGTTTCTAGCTGTAGTAGCGTCTGAGTTTTTCAGCGTTCCATGGTCGAGCAAGTCTTTCGCCGAGGAGGTTCTCGAGATAATAGGCTCTGTTTTCGGTTTTATCGTAAACTCGGTACGGGCCTTCCCAGTTTGGGGCGAGTTTGCCTTCGCGGGAGTCTTTCATGTTTCTGCGGAGCACTAGGGTGCCGACTTCGAATTCGCGCTTGATAACTTTGGCGTTGTGGCGAAGAGCTATCTGTTGTTTTAATTTTGCTTCTCGGAGGGACGATCCTGTTCGAATTTCCTCCACCATATCGAGCTCTTCCCTCATAGCCTCGTCGTTGAGATCTTCTTCGAGGGGTGACTCGGTGCGCCGAGAAGGTTCTCGGATTTCTACGGGGATCACGGCTTCGGTGCCGTAAGTTAGTCTAAATGGAGTCTCGCCCGTGCTCGAGTGGGGCGTCGTCCTATATGCCCAAAGTACACTGTGTAGTTCTTCGACCCAAGCCTTTTTAGCTTCGCCGAGTCTCCTCTTAAGTCCTCTGAGGATGACTCGATTGGCTGCCTCGGCTTGCCCATTCGTCTGAGGATGCTTGACTGAGGTGAAATGTTGTTTCGTGCCGAGCTTGGCCACAAACTCTTGGAACTTTCTGTCAGTGAATTGGGTGCCATTGTCGGTGATTATAGCCTGTGGTACCCCGAACCGAGCGAGTATGTTTCGTTTGTAGAAACGGAGTACGTTTTGAGACGTGATCTTGGCGAGCGCTTCGGCTTCTATCCATTTCGTGAAGTAATCCACGGCGACCACTAGATATTTGTTTTGGTATGACCCGACTGGGAAAGGTCCGAGGAGGTCCATTCCCCAGGTGGAGAAGGGCCAAGGCGAGGAGAGGGATTTAAGTTCGCTCGGGGGAGCCAGGTGCATGTTGGCATGACGCTGACATTTGTCGCATTTCTGGACATGCTCTTTGGCGTCTAGCTGCATGGTCGGCCAGTAGTAACCGGCTCTGAGTGCCTTCCTCGCTAGTGACCGTCCGCCGAGATGTTGGCCGTTGATCCCTTCGTGGAGCTCCTGGAGTATCTCAAGTGCTTGCGAGGCGTCGACACATTTAAGGAGAGGAATGGAGAAGCCCCGTCGGTATAATTTGTTTTCGATGACAGTGTACGAGCAGGCTCGCCTTTTAACGGCTGAGGCTTCCTTCGGGTCAGCGGGAAGTTCGTCTTTCGTGAGGAAGTTATACACCGGGGTCATCTAGCAATGGTTGTCCCCGATAGCGAATACTTGTAGAGCTTGGGTGTTTCTGCCTATGCTCGGCTTGGGCAAGATTTCCTGGATTACCGACTTGTTCCCACCTTTTTTCCTTGTGCTCGCGAGTTTGGATAATATGTCGGCACGTGAGTTATGTTCCCGGGGAATGTGCTCGACGTCCGCCTTTGCGAATCTTTTCATTTTCTCTTTGACGAGCGTGAGGTATTCGGCTAGTGTGTCGTTTTTGGCTTGGTAATCGCCGCTGACTTGGGATGCGACGAGTTGGGAGTCGGTATAAATCATGACTTCGCGAGCACCTACGTCTTCAGCGAGGCGCAGGCCTGCCAGGAGAGCCTCGTATTTGGCCTGGTTATTCGATGTGGTGAAAGATAAGACCAAGGAAACCTCGTTGATGAGCCCCTCGTCGTTCTCTAGGATAATGCCGGCTCCGCTTCCTGAGTTGCTCGAGGCGCCATCTACATAGATGGTCCATCTATTTTCGGAGGGAGTCGGGCGGCTAGAAATTGAGGTCATCTCGGCCACGAAATCAGCGAGCGCCTGAGCTTTAAGCGCCTTCCTTCCCTCGTACTGAATATCGAATTCGGATAACTCGAGGGACCATCGTAGCATCCTCCCGGCCATGTCTGGTCGGCTGAGGAGTTGTTTGATAGGTTGGTCTGTCCGGACGACAACGGTGTGGGCGAGGAAATAGTATCTCAGCCTCCTGGCGGCCGTTATTAGGGCTAACGCGACTTTCTCTATCTGTTGATATCGTACCTCGGGCCCTTGTAAGGCTTTGATCGTGAAGTATACGGGTTTCTGTCCGTCTTCCGCCTCTCAGATTTGGGCCGCGCTAGCCGCCTCGTTTGAGACAGCTAGGTAGAGATATAGGATCTCGTTGCCATCTGGTCGGGAGAGGACGAGCGGTTTGGAGAGTACTTGTTTGAGATGGGATAGTGCTCGTTCGCATTCCTCGGACCATTCGAAGGTCGCTTCTTTTCGAAGCAACTTGAAAAATGGGAGGGCATGCTGGGCGGGTTTCGCGACGAAGCGGGATAATGTCGTGAGCATTCCATTCAATACTTGGATAGATTTTTTATTGTTAGGGGTAGGAAGTTCCGAGAACGCTCGACACTTATCCGGGTTGGCTTCTATTCCTCTCTCGGTTAGGTAGAAGCCGAGGAACTTGCCCGCCCGTACTCCGAAGGTGCACTTTTCGGGGTTGAAACGCATCTTGCAGGATCTGGCCTGCTCGAACACCCGTTCAAGATGTGCTGTGTGGTCGGCGTCTTCCCAAGATTTGACGATCATGTCGTCCAGATATACCTCGAGGGTGTCGTCGATCTCCCCTCGGAAAACCTTGTTCATCATCCGCTGGTATGTGGCTCCGGCGTTCTTGAGTCCGAAGGGCATCACGTTGTAGTAATAATTGCCCGACTCGGTCATGAACGCCGTGCACTGCTTGTCGCACCTCGCCATGGGGATTTGATTGTACCCTGAGTAAGCATCCATAAATGATAACAATTTATAGCCGGCCGAGTTGTTGACCAGCCTATCAATATTAGGCAGCGGGTATGCATCTTTGGGGCATGCCCGGTTAACATCAGTGTAATCAACACACATTCTCCATTTTCCATTAGATTTTTTGACTAGTACAACGTTTGAGAGCCAAGTTGAATACTTGGCCTCGGAAATAAAATTTGCCTCTAGAAGGTCTTTTACAGCTTTTTCGGCAGCCTCCGCTTTCTCGGGAGACTGCCTACGCCTACGTTGAACTACTGCTCTTGCGGTCGGGTTGATGGAAAGTGTGTGGCAGGCGACCTCGGGGTCGAGTCCGGGCATCTCTGCTGCGCTCCAGGCGAACAGGTCGGCGTTGTCTCTCAGGCAAGCTATGAGCTGCTTCCTCGGTGTATCCGGGATGTCCTTGTCGATCTTCACAGTCTTGTCGGGGTTGTCGCCCAGAGGGATGAGCTCGAAATCCCCGTCCAGGATGGGACGGATTGGGTGAGCTGCCTTCGGTTGTGGTTCTTCGCCATTCTTCAGCTCCTCTTCTGTGAACCGGGCGTCGAGGTCGACTGAGCTGACGTTTGCTGTCGTCTGCCGATCATCAGGAGGGGACTTATCCTCGGCCCTTGATTTTTTGTTGGAGCTGGAGGGTGGTGCGATGATTTCCAGTCCCTTCACCGATGCGTCGAATATCCTCCTGGTAGCTTCGATGTCGCCGTTGACGATGACTACTCGTCCCCTCTTCGTATAGAATTTCATCTTCAGGTGCACGTAGGGGTGGAAATAGGCTGGGCCGAACTAGGCTTTGCCAAGCCTAGGTCTGGCCTGTCCCAAAAAATCGAAGCCTAAGCCTGGCATGTGGCCTGTCGTAGGCTTATTTTTAGCCCTGAGCCTGATCTTTTCGAAGGCCTGGTTAGCCTATTAGCCTATATAAAAGCCTATTTTTTTAACATACTACCTAAAATAATGTTTGAATAGACTAACTAACTAAAATACCAAGAGACTAAAAATTTATTTGCATTGACTTATTTTAACTTACCTATTAGCATAAGTTATGGGAGATTATTTATTTAAGATAACTTATGAAAACAATGTCCATTAGGTATTTTCATCTTATTTTCACAAGTTCTTTAAGATAACCATGTTTTATTTATGTATTTTAATTCAAAGTACAAAACATAAAATAATGATAGACTGGTCGACAACTCGGCCGGCTATAAACTGTTGTCCTTCATGGACGCTTATTCTGGTTACAACCAGATTCCCATGGCGAAATGCGACAAGCAATGCACGGCTTTCATGACCGAATCGGGCAATTATTACTACAACGTAATGCCCTTCGGACTCAAAACGCCGGGGCAACTTACCAGCGGATGATGAACAAGGTCTTCCGAGGAGAGATCGGCGACACGCTCGAGGTATATATGGACGACATGATCGTCAAATCTCGAGAGGACTCCGACCACACGCTACATCTCGAGCGGGTCTTCAAGCAGGCCAGGTCCTGCAAGATGCGCTTCAATCCAGAGAAGTGCACCTTCGGAGTACGGGCAGGTAAATTCCTCGGCTTTTACTTAACAGAACGAGGAATAGAAGCCAACCCCGATAAATGCCGAGCATTCTCAGACCTCCCTACCCCCACCAATAAAAAATCCATCCAAGTACTAAACGGAATGCTCACGGCATTATCCCGCTTCGTCGCGAAATCCGCCCAGCATGCACTTCCATTCTTTAAGCTTCTTCAGAAGGGAGCAGCTTTCGAGTGGTCCGAGGAATGCGAACAAGCATTGTCCCACCTCAAACAAGTGCTGTCCAAACCCCCGGTGCTATCCCGACCAGACAGCAACGAGGTTCTCTATCTCTACTTGGCCGTTTCAGGCGAGGCGGCCAGCGCGGCCCTAATCCGAGAAACGGAAGACGGGCAGAAGCCGGTGTACTTCACTAGCAAAGCCCTTCAGGGACCCGAGGTCCGCTATCAACAGATAGAAAAAATCGCGCTAGCCCTAATAACGGCCGCCAGAAGACTGAGGTACTACTTCCTCGCCCACACTATTGTCGTCCGAACAGACCAACCAATTAAACAGCTACTCAGCCGACCGGACATGGCCGGGAGAATGCTGAGGTGGTCCCTCGAACTGTCCGAGTTCGACATACAATACGAGGGCAGGAAAGCGCTAAAAGCCCAAGCACTCGCCGACTTCGTAGCCGAGATGACGACGATCTCCAACTCCCCAACACCCACCGAGAATAAGTGGACCATCTATGTTGATGGCGCCTCAAGCCACGCGGGCAGCGGAGCCGGTATCATCTTGGAGAACGACGAGGGGCTCGTCATCGAAGTATCCTTAGTCCTATCCTTCACCACGTCGAACAACCAGGCTGAGTACGAAGCCCTCCTAGCGGGCCTGCGCCTCGCCGAGGACGTGGGCGCTCAAGAAGTCATGATTTATACCGACTCTCAACTGGTCGCGTCCCAAGTCAGCAGCGACTACCAGGCCAAAAACGACACTCTAGCCGAGTATCTATCGCTCGTCAAAGAAAAGATGAAAGGATTCACAAAGGCAGACGTCGCACACATCCCTCGGGAGCACAACTCACGGGCCGACCTTTTATCCAAGCTTGCGAGTACGAGGAAGAAAGGAGGAAACAAGTCAGTGATACAGGAAATCTTGTCCGATCCAAGCATAGGCAAAAACGCGCAAGCCATACAAGTGTTTGCCATCGGAGACGACCATTGCTGGATGACCCCGGTGTACAAATACATCACGAACGACGAGCTCCCCGAGGACCCGAAGGAAGCCTCAGCCATTAAGAGGAGAGCATGCTCGTACACAGTCATCGAAAACAAACTCTACCGACGAGGCTTCTCCGTCCCACTCCTTAAATGCATCGACGGCTCGCAAGCACTAGAAGTACTGCAAGAGCTTCACGAGGGGATTAACGGTCAGCATCTCGGCGGTCGGTCGCTGGCGAGAAAAGCCCTCAGAGCCGGCTATTATTGGCCGACTATGCAGCAGGACGCCAAAGAGCATGTTCAGAAATGCGACAGATGTCAGCGGCATGCCGACATGCACCTAGCTCCCCCCAACGAGCTTAAATCCCTTTCCTCTCCTTGGCCTTTCTCCACCTGGGGAATGGACCTCCTCGGCCCCTTCCCGGTCGGATCATACCAGAATAAGTACCTGGTGGTCGCCGTGGATTACTTCACGAAATGGATAGAGGCCGAACCTCTCGCCAAGATCACGTCTCAAAACGTACTACGCTTCTACAAACGAAACATACTCGCTCGGTTCGGGGTGCCACAGGCTATAATCACCGACAATGGCACCCAATTCACCGATAGGAAGTTCCAAGAATTAGTGGCCAAGCTCGGCACAAAATAGCACTTCACCTCAGTCGAACACCCTCAAACGAACGGGCAGGCGGAGGCAGCCAACCGAGTCATCCTCCGAGGACTGAAAAGGAGGCTCGGCGAAGCTAAAAAGGCTTGGGTCGAGGAACTACATAGTGTACTTTGGGCGTATAGAACGACGCCCCATTCGAGCACGGGCGAGACTCCCTTCAGATTAACCTACGGCACCGAAGCCGTAATCCCCGTGGAAATCCGAGAACCTTCTCGGCGCACCGAATACCCCCTCGAGGAAGAACTTAACGACGAGGCCATGAGGGAAGAGCTCGATATGGTAGAGGAGATCCGAGCAGGATCCTCCCTCCGAGAAGCTAAACTAAAACAGCAAATAGCCCTTCGCCATAACGCCAAAGTTATAAAGCGCGAATTTGAAATCGGCGCCGTAGTGCTCCGCAGAAACATGAAAGACTCACGCGAGGGAAAACTGGCCCCAAACTGGGAAGGCCCGTATCGAGTTTATGATAAAACAGAGAACGGCGCCTATTACCTCGAGGATCTCCTCGGAGTAAGACTTGCTCGGCCCTGGAACGCTGAAAAACTCAGACGTTACTACAGTTAGACCCGACCTAACACTCCCGGACGCCTGTATCCGACACAGGTGTTAACCGGGTATGGACCCGCGTCGTAGGTACGAACGCGAGGACTCCACGACAGCAGCGGTCGGATACTACCACAAAATGGGAGAACCGACCACACGGAAGACTCTACACCTAGACCCTCCGTGGAAGTACCTGCATGGCAGAACCCCAGCTCGCGATGGGACCGTTCACGCCGCGAGGACTTGGCCATGATCATGGACTCGTACTCGCTAACAGCGCACACCTGCTCTGCGCACCCGGGCCGTACTCAACACGCCCGGGCAATCAACCTAGGCCGAGCATAGTCCACAAAACCGATAATATCACAAGTATATGAGTAACTCTCCGGCGTTCCGAGCATAAGCCATCAGTTACCTAAAACAATCGAAAAATATTCTAAGTATGGAGGAAATACCTCGTCATACGAGCACAACAGGAAAGTTATCAAAACACGAGCATACAACGATAACACCGAAGGTGCAGATAAACAGATATAAGCAAGCAAAGTTATAAAACATTAAAATTGCCGACCAACATGGTCGACGATGTCCAAAAGTTACAATCAAAATGCCGGGCACGCAGGCCCCCAAAGTAATCCGGGCATTACCCAACAAAAGATAAAATGGCACGCAGGCCGAAGAAGAAGGGCACGCAGGCCCAGGACCACTACCTACTCTTCACTCTCTGGAGACTCGGGCACCAACGCACCGTCCACAATCTTCGAAGAAAGCCCGACGTTATCCTCCTTCAAACCAGGGTTTAGAAGCCTAAGTTGACGGATAGCACGCTCAAAACCGACTTCAGCCATGTCGGCCAAGCTTATCTTCAGGCTATCTATCTTCTCCACGAATTCAGCCCTAGTCCGCAGAACGGCCACATCCGACGACTCGTCAGCCGAGGGAGCCCACTCAAGCTGAAGGTCGGCGAGCTTTTTCTTCTCCGCCGCAATCTCTCCGTCCTTATGCTTGAGAACCGCGTCGATCTTTCTCTTCAACTCCTTGCGGTCGGTCTCCAGGGTCTTCACCCTGTCCTCGGCAGTCTTCTTTGCCGCCTCCGCCTCTTTCAGGGCCTCGGACGAGCCCGAGCCACCACTGGCTAACATTTGGGCCATCCCCAAAACCCTCACCACGGCAGCAGCGTCGCACGCCAGCTGTCTCTGAAGGGACGGAGGGTCCATCTCACCGATCCGACGAGCTTCATCCGGAGAAGTAACCATGGGAAACTTTTCAAAATAACCTCCATCCTTGTAGCAAGGAGGCAATACAAAACCACGCTCGGGACCTAAGCTCGACGGCTCATGACGCCCCTCGGTAGCACGAGGTCTCTTGGAAGACCTCTCGTCCTCCTTCATCCGAGGAGAACCTGCTGAGGCCGAGTTCTCTGCAGCACCAGTGCCCCGATTCTTCTTCTTCTGATTCCTCTTTGCATCCAGGGCCATCTTCAGGACTGGGTCCTCCTTCTCCGGCATGGCATCTGCAAAGAAAAAATAAAAGGAGTTAGCGAAAACACAGGACAGAAAAAGGAAAGCAGGGTGAATAGGCACAACCTAACAACGCCCGAGTCTCCTCGGGAGTCCGACAAGATAGCAGAGCCTTGGTATTAATAGGCCGCTGCTCCACGACCGGCACACCATTCTCGTCCAATATGGGACTCCCATTCCTCGTCACCCACCGGGACATAGTAAAGCTGTCCACATATTTGCATAGGACCGAATAGGACTCTGCGTCTTGCTCGTCCAGGTCCCCATCTTCCCAAACGTAATGTTTAGGGGGAGACGAGAAGTGACCTTTCCACCAGAAAAACGGGAACCTCGTACAGAATTCCCTTGCTACCTGCCCGTCCTCACCCCTCACTAACTCCCCGTCGTCGTCACGAAGGACCACAGAATCCGACACATCGTGGTAAGCCGCCGGGCTGAGCGGACGAACGACAAAGTATCGATCCTTGAAACCTTTCACAGAGTCCGTGTACATCCCGAAGAGCTTCCGCTCGGCATTCTTGAACGACACCCAACCATATCGCCCGTCTGCCGCCTGTCTTTGAACACGAAAGCACCGGCCGAACAATGCGGTCGTGGCGCCAATACCCAAGTAGTCACAAACAATCTCGAATGCTCGCATAAAAGCAAAAGCATTGGGGTGCAATTGGGACGGCGCCAAATTCAGAAACGCCATCATCGATCTCTGGAAGTCGGAGAAGGGCAGTCGGAAGCCGAGCTCCTTGAACACGTACTCGTACATCGCGAAGCCATCCCCGTTGAACCGAGAACATATGCGCTCGTCCTGAGACGGGCATGTCACTTGGTAATTCGGCGTTTCACCCTCTCTCAAAACCTCGATTTCTGTAAAGACCCCATCTAGAGACTCGGTATATCGGGAAGTGACCGTTAAGGCTTCCTCGGCTATCCAGTCGGCCGCAACCGTGCACTCGTAACTAAACAAGGGCATCGGGGAGACCCCTCCCTCGGCGTCCGTGCCAGGTGAATCAACATGGTCGTCGTCGGCCAGAGAGGGCGCATTTTGATCCTCGATAATCTCGACGTCTGAACTTGTGGCCGTCGAGGCATCCGACTCGCTACTCCACGACGAACCAGATCCCGAGCCGGACTCCGAGCTAGCGCTCGAATCAGATTCACCTGCACGCAGAAGGGAGAAAGTGAATTCGACAGTTCATCAAATCCACCCTTCCACCGCAATGCAAGCGAAAGGGTAGAGCAGGAGCGGCGGAGCCCCCGGCTAAACCCCCATCGAGGAAAGACGCCCGTCAGCCGAGGACTCGCGAAAGCACGCGACATGACAACGAAAAATCATCCGAACAAACACGGTGGCCCAACGCCACGTCATCTAGTCCGCCGACCCATACTAACCCCCGGGCATCGCCTGGATAACCCGAGGAGGAAACAACGATCGCTCGTTGATTCCAGCCTACGTCTACGACGACGACCGCGAAAATAAAGCACACAAACCCTACGGAAAAGAATAAAGCAACAAAGAGGGAAGCGAACTTACGTGAAGACATGGTAACGATGACCGGATGAGCTTCTCGGTAGACGAATGGTATGGTGAACAATCTGGAAAAGTATCTTCCGGGGAACGCCTGTCTGATGCCGAGCAGGTAAACAGAGAGAGTGAAACTTCCAAGTGAGAGGATTCGCCCCCTTTTTATAGGGAAAGGGCTCGGAAGGCGAAGCGTTGCCTCTTCTGACAAACGCCGCCTCCTAGACCCTAGGCCATTATTACCTATGCCACGTCAGCGCGTGCCACCCACGCGCGACGTTTCGTCCCTCCACAGGTTGTTCCTCCGAGCACGCCTGGTTGACGAGGAGCCATCTCATCGAGCATCTCCCCGGCCCGAGCATCAGGTAAAGTCACAGCTTCTTGACCAGAAAACTCCGACGTAGGGGGCTCCTGTTCTGGACTGGGCCAAGGTTAGGCCCACTATGATTTTCGGCCCAATAAACCTCAGAGGCCCACGTCCTCCTCGGCCCTCCTACGCACTTAGGACACCCATCTCAGACATGCTCGGCTGTCCTATATCCCCGGAGCATATGACACCCGATATGCTCGGCATTGACGACCCCGCAAACACCTTCGTTGCCGAGGACCCTGCTCCGCGCAGTGGTCCTTCACACCCAATCCTCCGAATACTACGGAGTCCACGTGGCCCCTATAAGACCGCGTCTCCCCTGGATTCCGGAGCGGTTAACCAGGACAGAGGGCATCACGCACCTCCGATATTTCCGCCTAGGAAACCTGGCAGTCTCCTAGTTGGGCTTGGAAATCCAGTCCACTAGCGTGATCATGGCCCAGCGCTGGGGGCTATAAATACCCTCTCTCAGTAGAGGGTCAGGTATTCAATTCTTACTCACTCTTAGCTAGTACTTGCGCTCCTTTGCTCGTCAACTTACTTTGGCATCGGAGTACCTTGCAGGTACACCCCCCTTTCTCCTTCCTAGAAGATCCAGTCCGAGCAGCCTACGACGATTCTTCTGATCAGGTACGATCAATGATAAAAAATTATTCATATTTATTTAAATAGGCCGGTCTGATAGGCTTAAAAGGCTTTTTTTTGGGCCTGAGGCCTAGCCTTTTTAACTAAATAGGCTTACAAAAAAGCATAGGCCTTTTCTATTTATAAAAAATGTGTGGTCTGGCTTGAGCCTTTATAGGCCAGCCTGTAGGCCCCTATTATCGACCTGGCCTATTTCCACCCCTAGGTGCACGGTTGAGGGGACGGCAGTGAGTTCGGCCAGAGTGGAGCGCCCGATGATGCAGTTGTAGAGAGTCTTGCAGTCTATCACCAGAAACCTTGTTTTGACCTGCCTGGAAGCTTCCCCTTCTCCGAAGGAGACGAGCAGTTCGACGTAACCCCACGGCTTTGTGGTTGTTCCATTGAACCCTTGGAGGTCGGAGCCCATGTAAGGGGTGAGGTGCGAGTTGTCCAGCTGCAGGGTTTGGAAGAGGTGGGAGTACATGATGTCGACCGAGCTTCCCTCGTCGACCAGGATTCGACGGACGTCGAAGTTCGCCATCTGTGCTCGTATAAGCAGGGGGATCGTGGCGTTCGGGGCGCCGCCGGGCAGCTTTTCCAGGTAGAAGGTGATTGGGTATGACTTCCCTTTGAATTTCTGAAGGGTCGACGTGAGGTCTGTGCTGGCGCTGATCAACTCGTCGAACTTCCTTTTCACCGAGCCGATTGTGAGGGAGCCAGGGTCCCCACTGTTGGATATTAGCATTGTTGTCGGTAACCCTTCCCAGATGCTGAGGGCGGATGTCACTCCGACCGAGGGTATGAAGTCCTCAGGTCGGGTGACGGATAGTGCCACCTGCAGCGGCCTGGCGTTCGGCGAATTGCCCTCGTCAGAGCTCCGACGGTCGTTTCTTCTGGGAGGGTCTCCTTTCCTTGTGTATTTAGAAAGGTGGCCCTCTTTGATCAGCGTCTCGATAGCGTCTTTAAGGTGTATGCATTGCTCGGTCAGGTGCCCGTAGCTCTTGTGATACTTGCAGTATTTGGACTTGTCAGTCCCCGGTCTGGTGGGATTTGCCTTCGCGGGCCTGATGTTGGAGTTCCTGAACTCGGTGTTTTTGCATTCGGCCAGGATCTTCTCGCGCGAAGCGTTCGGGGGGGTATAGTCGTTGAACCGACCAGCTGGCCCCTGCGCTCCTTTGTGTCATGGGACCTGTCGTCCCTCTTTTTCTCATTTGCCCGGCGCGCAGCGGACGGGTCCTGGCTCGAGCTCCGAGCAACATCATTTTCCCTTGAGGCTTTGACGGCGGCCGTTTCACCCTCCTCGAAGGAGATGAAAGCCTGCGCCCTTTTTAGTATGGCGTTCATAGATCGCAACTTTTCGATCTTTATCGCCTTATTGAATTCGCTGCCGCGGAGGAGTCCTCTCTCGAGGAGATACCTTTTCATGTAGTCAGTCGTCTCCACTTGGACGGCTTCCTTGTTGAACCTGTCGAGGTAATCCCGGAGAGGTTCATTGGTTCCTTGGATCACAGCTTCGAGGTTTGCCTCGGACTTCGGTTGTCGGCGGGAGGCGGTGAAGTGGCTTAGGAAGAGTTCCTTAAATTCGGCCCAGGACTTGATCCTGTACCAGGTCATGGCCCCTTTCCGGAGCGTGGTCGGGAAGATCCGACACTTGATGGAACCGTGGACGACGTGATATTCCATGACGGCCTCAAGGTTCCTGATATGGTCGTCGAGATCCGTGGTCCCGTCGTATGGATCCAAAGTCGGGGGTTTTTCCATTCCTCGAGGAAGGCGAGCCCTTCGGATGCTTTTGGACAAGGGGCTGCGGAATTCTTCCTCGTCGCTAGCACTCGGAGAGATTGAGCGTGTGTTTCGCCGGGGATTTCCCGACGTTTTCTCAAGGTCCCGGCGATTGTCCCGGACGGGTTCCTGTTCGCGAGGCTCTCTGCCTCTCCTGACAATTCTTCTTTCTTCTCTGTCGGGAGAAAGGCTGTCGACCTCTATGGGCTCAGGTCTCCGACTTTTCTTGATCTTGTGTGGAGGAGAGTGCGAATAGGACCTCTGGCGACGGGATCTCTTCGGTGGAGACCGCGAAGAGGACGGTGAGCGTCGTCGGGTTCTCCTTGGCGGGGATCGCGAGGAGGAGGAGTGTGATCGACGGCGCCCCCGCGGGGGAGAGCGATGTCGCTGCGCCTTCTCCAATCTCTCGATCCGTTCGCTCTGACTTCGGATGAGGCGGGTCCGCTGCAGTTCTTTGAGGAGGACGAGGGCAGTGGTGTCGGTTCCTCCACGGGCGTCCGTTGCGTCCCGATTCTGCTCGTGACGGGTTCTCGGCCTCTCGAGAGAACGGGTGGAGGAGGACGCAGTCTGCCCGTCCCTGTGGTCAGCCTCGTGTTGGAGGCGAGCCAACTGCTGCTCGGGCTAGGTTTGGAGCTGCTCTTCACCATTGTTCTGAGGTTGGAGCTGCTCGGTCCGGTTGTCGAGAGCCTGCTCATCTCCATTGTTATGAGTCTGCTCGACGTGCTGAGGCTGCGGCCTTCTGGTGGATTGGGGGGTCCCATGACTTGGCCTCCCATTCCCCTCGGAAGTGTGTTGTCTTACCCCCCGTCGGTGTCGAGCCGGAGTGGACTCCTCGATCATTTCCGTGAGATGGAAAGGGTCGGGGGTTGGGACAATGACATTGTTGTTGTTGCTGGCCATGACGATCGTAGGATGGATTAGCTTTGATCTTTGTTTCTTAAAGAAGGGGGAGCTTACTTCCCACAGACGGTGCCACTGATCGTACCTGATCAGAAGAGTCGTCAAGGCCTGCTCGGATGCTGGGTCTTCGTGAAGTGAAGGGGGTGTACCTGCAAGGTACTCCGATGCCAAAGTGCGTAGAGGAGCAAAGGAGAGCAAGTACAAGCTAAGGTTAGAAGAGAATTGAATACCTGACCCTCTAATGAAAGAGGGTATTTATAGCCCCCAGCGCTGGGCCATGATCTCGCTATTTGGACTGGATGCCCAGGCCCAATTAGGAGACTGCCAGGTTTCCTGACCGGAAATATCGGAGCTGCGTGAGTGCCCTCTGTCCTGGTTAACCGCTCCGAAGTTCAAGGGAGACGCGGTCTTTCAGGGACCACGTGGACTCCGTAATATTAGGAGGGTTGAATATGAAAGAGCCCTGCGAGGAGCAGGGTCCTCGGCGAAGGGGTGCTCGCGGAGAGCACCTTGGCCGGCGGGGAGCATTACGCCGGGCATGATACAAGACGAGCATCCCAAACCCAGTTGTGGGGCTGTTAAGTGCCAAATTGTAGTTATTTTGTGTATGTAAATAGTGGCACTTATCAATGCTTTTTGTTAATACCGTTTGAATAATTCCCCGTTTTTGTGTAAATACGTATACTTTGTGAATAGATGTATTTTCATACACTTTTATACCGTTTGATAGTTTTGTTGTATTTTTGTAGGTATTCTTGCGTTTTTGGAGCCTGGAGGAATAAAGTGTCGAAGACACGGCTGCGAGAGCAAAGAGAAAATAATTCTGCTGTTCTGGTGCAGGGCGCTTCGCGCGCTATAGGGCGCGTCGCGCCCTCTTTGAGTTTGAAGAACAAAAGCTGGCAGAAATTAGGGCGCGTCGCGCGCTAGGGCGGTTTGGTAAATTTTTAAAGGGCGTGTCGCACTGAAGTAGGGCGCGTCGCGCCCACTGCGAAACTCAGTTTTGTATAAATAGTTAATAACAGATTTTTTAGGTTTTTTATCACCTCTTCTTGACAAGTTGAGCTCTGATCCATTTTTGGTAGTTTAGAGGTTGAGGAAACATCATTGGATGCTACACCATGTGGATTGATCATGGATCTGACTCGATTTCATTGTACCGGTGAGATCTTTCCAGTTCATCTTCTCTCTTCCCTTTGTTTCATTCCAATGGTGGGTGTTGTATGTATGTTTCTACTCTTATTGTATGTCTATTTGTGGATCTTGGGATCGTTTATATATTCGCTTTACAAATCATCATTGTTGTTGTTCTTGATCTTTTTGCTTAAATGCTCTGGATTTGTGTTGTTGCAGACATGGACACCATAGATCTTGATTAGGAATGATAACTGTTAGTTTCTGGGTTGCAGACATGGATTCAGGACTAACAATCTTAGTGGGTATCGAGTCTAATGCCTCCGTGTTGTTTGTGTCGGTGGAGAAATCGCTGATGTGAATAGTACGGTTGAGCTTTCGTCGGTGTTGCAGACATGGACACTGATGTGGCATCTCGAATGATGTCCGGTGATGTTGATGCGTATTGTGAGTGTCGAGCGATAGATCTTCAGATTTAAGTATTCGACGGGTAGAACTAAATGCAACTCCATAACTATTTCTCTTAGACTATTGAGATTGTTTATCTGCTTTTATTTACTTTTCCCGCATTTACCTTTCCGCACCCAATTCATGAAACTTAGAACGCGAGATAGTCGAACGGCAGTTCTTCTCACCGATCTCTGTGGACACGATAATTCCCGGATGAATACTTCCAAAACTTTTGTTGCTTGCCGCTTTACCGCTTCAACAGGGGCCAAGGGCGGTTTGGGCCTCTAAGGTTAAGTGGGCCGAAACTATAATGGGCCTAATCTTGGCCCAGTCCAGAACAACATCTTTATTCATAAATTAAATGTATTATTTGATTTAAAAAATGAGCTACCTAGCTCAAGATATAGACATTTTAGATTGGCTATTGTACAGTAACTTATAAAATAGAACAACCTATTTCATAGTATAAAATTACAAATTTTCCGGTATTATAACACTATAAGTCAGTTTTTAAAAAAAAATCCTAACTCTGTGAATTTAAAATAAGTCATTTTCAATAGTAAATCACAATCTCTTTTTTCTTTCTTCTCAACTCTTAATTTCCAATTTTTCTATAGTTAGTTTAACAGTTATCAAATTCTAATTTCCTCATTCAATTTTCAACTTATCAATTTTAGATAAATTAGACCATAGTCTCTGCATACAACAAAATCAAGAAAGAGATGTTTTAGAGTTTTAAGATGGGAGAATAAGATGATCAGGGCTCACAAATAGAGAGCAAGAGGTATGATTAGAATCACAAAACTAATAAAAATTATATGAAACTCATTCGTGTGATTTGAGACATAAGATATATGATTTGAGTCATATGATTCGAGTCGCACAAAAATTGGTGATTTAAATCATAGGCCCGAAGACAAACAGGAAGTTATTCAGATCAGTGTGATTTGAATCATACATTCTTGTGATTCTTATCTTAGTATTGTGATTCGAATCATGAAGTCTTTTGATTTAAATCATGAAAACTGGAAAATGGTTTCTCTAAGTTATCCATGAGTCTAATTCAAGTCAGACAAATTGTGCGATTAGAATCACGCTAGCAGAATCTCAATTTTACAAAATTTCAAAGTATTTTGAGATTATACTATAGTCATGACTTGAATCATTCTCAAATATAATTTTTTACTCAAAAACTCAATAAATTAATTTCAATCATATTGCTTAAACTTAAACCATACTTTTTGATTTATGCATAATAAAACGAATTTGAAAATCAATCCAAAAATTTGCAATTGATAAGGAGACTCAATGACAAAAACAATTAAAACTAAAAAGATTAAAAAGCAAGCAATCAAAAATATAACCCTTATTAAAGTATTAGAGACATGCAATGCAACTCTAAATCTCTTTCATTACTCTCCATTCTACAAATTCCTTGAAGTTATTTGGCAATGAAGCCAACTCAGAGTACTTGACTAAAATAACATACTTAGCATCCATTTGTTCTTGTCTTTACCCTTCAAACTTTCTTTCAATGTCATACATTTAAGACTTCACTTTTTTGTGTTCTTGCTCAAGTTTCTTTTTACGAGAATTACTATGCATTACAAAAACCATTATCAACTTAATTTATGGTTTTATAATTTTGAGAAATGGTTTTTTATTTTCATGTTAATCCCTCTGTCCCAAAAGTAATTACATTTGGAAAAAAAAACTGTCCTAAAATATTTGTCACTTTACATTACCAATGCAATTTTTTTTTCAATTGTACCCTCTAATAAATATCCTTAATTTATTGTTTTCTCACTTAAAATTAATGTTATTTCAAATACACCAATAATTAATCAGGATATTTTAGTAAAATCAACCTTCTCTCTTTCATTTATTACTGTTTCTTAATCTGTGTGAAGTGGGTTATTGCGACAAATAATTTAGAATGGAAGGAGTACCTCTTAACATTACTAAAAAACTTTGTTTTCATGCGGAATTTCCTAGAAATAATGATGAAAGAATCAAACGAATCTTGATGATCTTTGAGAATTTTGGGATCAAGCACAGATGTTCATCCTTAAATGTTTGTAGCTAGTTGAACATTCATATAGCTTGATGAACACTCAATAATGCATACTAACACATTTTCCTATGAAAAAATATTCAAATGATCAAGACTTGATTTGGTTCAAAGTGTGAATAGGAATTAGTTTAAATATAATTATTTAGTGTAATTACCGATATAGCCCTGTAATCTTTATATATACGAGAAATAATAATGAGAAAAATATCAAGCCAAGAATTGTTGACATGGTATCAGTAGGTTTTTGATCAAACCTGTGAGTTTTAGGTTAATCTTGGCTTTATTCAGCGACACCCCACTGGGTCGCTCTTGAAATCGTCTCGGTAGATCTCGTTTCTCGGTAATTGAAATCATCTCGGTTCTCGGTAATCTCTTCCAAGATTGCGATTCTAATCTCGGGTGCTTACAAATCGTGTTTGCTTTGATCGTGTTATCGTATCGGTGTCGGCAAGTATTCTGAATTAGGGTTTTGACTCGGTGTCGGCAAGTATTCTGAATTAGGGTTTTGACTCGGTGTCGGCAAGTATTCTGAATTAGGGTTTTGACTTGGTGTCGGCAAGTATTTTCTTCAGTGTTCCGTTGGTGTTTCTTGTTACATTAACAAAATTGTTCTTAAGAAATCTATGATATTATGGCTTCCGAAGAAGAGATAGATCATATTTGTGTTCATTTTACCGGAAAGAATTATCTTGTTTGGGAATTTCAGTTTCGGATGTATGTCAAAGGGAAAGGATTATGGAGTCACTTGGACGATGTCTCTTTGGCACCGTTAGAGACAACTGGCTTAGATGCATGGGAAATAGAAGATGCTCAGATTATCACTTGGATTCTCGGTACTATTGATCCTCACATGATTAATAATTTGCGATCTTTTTCCACTGCCCAAGAAATGTGGAACTACTTGAAGCGTCACTCTGCGATTATACATGTTGATGTTCCCAAGAGTTCTCTCGCGGATGTCCAAGAGGTCTACAATACTAGTAGGCGAGATCAATTTCTCATGAAGCTTCGTGAAGAATTTGAGGTTGTCAGAGGTGCTTTGCTGAATAGGAATCCTGTTCCTTCTTTGGATACATGTGTTGGTGAACTTCTCAGAGAGGAACAACGTCTTGCTACTCAAGGATCCATGTCTCACGATGTTGTCAATTCTGAGTCTGCTATGTTTGCATATGCTCCTCGGAGTAGAGGTAAAGGTCGTGATATTCGACATGTCCAATGTTTCTCTTGCAAACAATTTGGACATTTTGCTCAGAGTTGCAGTAAGAAGTTTTGTAATTATTGCAAGCAGCGGGGCCATATTATCTCTGATTGTCCCACCTGTCCTCCACGATCAGCACAACGTTCGGTGCAAGCATTTCCTGCAAGTACAAGCTCTGCAATTGGTCCTTCCATCACCAATCCATCTAATGGTGGTGCTCTTCAACCTGAAATAATCCAACAGATGGTACTTTCCGCTCTTTCAACCTTGGGAATTCAGGGTAAGTCTTCGAATGTTTCCTGCCCGTGGTTTCTTGATTCTGGTGCATCCAATCACATGACAGCCTCTTCTGAATACTTGCACAATTTACATTCTTACCATGGTAATTAGAAAATTCAAATTGCGGATGGTAATGCTCTCTCTATCACGAATGTTGGTGACCTCAACTCTGAGTTTCGGGATGTGTTTGTAGCACCTGGACTTGCTTCCAATTTATTATTTGTTGGTCAATTGGTTGATAATAATTGTAATGTAAATTTTTCTCGTGATGGTTGCCTTGTGCAGGAACAGGTGTCGGGGAAGGTGGTTGCGAAGGGGCCTAAAGTGGGAAGATTGTTTCCACTTCAGTTTATTTCTAGTCATTTATCTCTTGTTTGTAATAATGTCTTGAATTCTTATGAGGATTGGCATAGAAAATTGGGTCATCCTAACTCTGCTGTTTTATCTCATTTACTTAAAAATGGTTTATTGGGAAATAAAAATGTTGTTTCTAATGCCTCTCTTTCATGTTCTGTTTGCAAATTAGCTAAAAGTAAAACACTTCCTTTTCCGTCTGGTGCTTATCGGGCTTCCTCTTGTTTTGAAATGATTCATAGTGATGTATGGGGTATGTCTCCTGTAGTTTCTCATGCTCGCTATAAATATTTTGTCACATTTATTGATGATTATAGTCGTTTTACTTGGATATATTTTCTTTGGTCTAAATCTGAAGTGTTTTCTATGTTTAAGAAATTTCTGACATATGTTGAAACTCAATTTCATGAAAATGTTAAAAAATTTTGCTCTGATTCTGGTGGTGAGTACATGTCTCGTGAGTTTCAAGAATTTCTTCAACAAAAAGGTATTTTGTCTCAACGATCTTGTCCCAATACCCCCCAACAAAATGGGATGGCAGAACGCAAGAATCGTCATTTGCTTGATATGACCCGCACTTTACTTCTTCAAGCTTCTGTACCACCCCGATTTTGGGTGGAGGCTCTTTCCACAGCTGTCTTCTTGATCAATCGTCTTCCTTCTACGGTTATTGATCTCGATTCTCCTTTTTTTCGTCTTTTTAAAATTCAGCCTAATTATAATGATTTACATACTTTTGGATGTGTTTGTTTTGTTCACTTACCTCCATTTGAAAGGCATAAGCTTGGAGTGCAGTCTGTTCAATGTGCGTTTATGGGGTATAGTCACTCTCATAAGGGATTTGTGTGTTATGATGTCACTAATCATCGTTTTCGCATTTCTAGGAATGTGACATTTTTTGATAATCAGTTTATGTTTCCATGTGTTTCTCCTGACATGAATGATATTGTTACTCTTCCTAAGTTTTCTATTATGCCTCAATCTATAGAACGCTATAAACCAGGTCATGTATATGTCAGAAAACACAAACAGCAGGTTCCCACACCCCTTCCCGACGCTGAACCGCCACCTGATCCTGTAACGGTTGAACCACGACGTTCTGGTCGAATATCTCGAGCACCAGATAGATATTCACCAGACAGGTATGATTCCTCACATACTTCTCTGACAACCACACTCTCTAGCATATCTATTCCTACTTGTTATTCACAGACTGTTAAAGATGTACGTTGGATAAAAGCAATGAATGAAGAACTTCAAGCTCTTCAAGAGAATTTCACATGGGATATTGTCTCTTGTCCTCCTGATGTTAAACCCATTGGCTGCAAATGGGTGTATTCTGTGAAATTGAATTCTGATGGGTCCCTCAACCGTTTCAAGGCTCGCTTGGTTGCCTTAGGAAACAAGCAGGAATATGGAATTGATTATGATGAGACATTTGCACCGGTTGCCAAAATGACATCTGTTCGTACGATACTCTCTATAGTTGCTTCTAACGGGTGGGCTCTTCATCAATTAGATGTGAAAAATGCTTTTCTTCATGGTGACCTGGCGGAAGATATTTATATGACTCCTCCTCAAGGTTTATTTCCGTCATCTAAGGGTGTGTGCAAGCTCAAACGCTCCTTATACGGTTTGAAACAAGCGCCTAGAGAATGGTATGAAAAATTTCGCTCCACTCTACTTGGGTTTTCCTTTACTCAGAGTCAGTACGATTCTTCTCTATTTATTCATAGAACATCTACTGGAATTGTCCTACTTCTTTTGTATGTTGATGATATGATTATTACTGGTTCTGATCATGCTTCCATTCAAAGCCTTAAACAGCAGTTACAAGCAGCGTTTCATATGAAAGATCTTGGTAATTTGCATTATTTTCTTGGTCTTGAGGTTCATTCTACATCCAAGGGCATATTCCTCCATCAACACAAGTATGCCACAGATTTAATTTCTATGGCTGGTCTGCAATCGGCTAATCCAGTGGATACTCCTCTTGAGGTTAATGTTAAATATCATCGTGATGATGGTGATCTGTTGCATGATCCCTTATTGTATTGTCAACTCGTGGGTAGCCTTAATTACTTGACTATTACTCGCCCTGACATATCATTTGTTGTTCAACAAGTAAGTCAATTCATGCACTCTCCTCGCCACCTTCACTTAGCAGCAGTTCGTCGTATAATTCGTTACTTGAAGGGAAGCTCTCATCGTGGTTTATTCTTTCCTACTGGAGTTCCTCCTAAATTGAGTGCTTATAGTGATGCCGATTGGGCAGGGTGCCCTGATACTCGACGATTTGTCACTGGTTGGTGCATGTTTCTTGGCTCTTCATTGATCTCATGGAAAAGTAAGAAACAAGCGAGAGTCTCTAAATCTTCTACTGAATCTGAGTATCGTGCCATGTCTGCTGCTTGTTCTGAAATAATTTGGCTTTGTGGTCTTTTGGATGAACTTGGATTTCCTCAAATAGAGCCCACTTCACTTTATGCTGACAATACAAGTGTCATCCAAATTGTTGCGAATCCTGTTTTTCATGAACGCACCAAACATATTGAAGTTGATTGTCACTCAATCCGTGACGCTTATGATGACAGAATAATATCACTTCCTCATGTCAGTACTCAGTTGCAGATTGCAGATATTCTTACCAAGGTTGTTCCGCGTCCACGTCATCAGTTTCTTGTTAGCAAATTGATGCTCATTGACAAGCAGCATCAATTTGAGGGGGGATGTGAATAGAAATTAGTTTAAATATAATTATTTAGTGTAATTACCGATATAGCCCAGTAATCTTTATATATACGAGAAATAATAATGAGAAAAGTATTAAGCCAAGAATTGTTGACACAAAGATAGTGATGAAGTGTGGGTAATGAAAGTACAGTACATAATGGTTAATCAGAGGTGAAAATCACATGTAATCTTGAAAATACAACTGACTATACCAGCTGAGAGAGAGTTATAGTACTTTTTCCACCAATCTAAGAATTCATGTCTTACAGTTACACCATGAATAGGCTTGTAAGAATTCAGCACAAAATTCTTTCTTTTAAGATGCTTGAGAAATCCTCTACAATCCTAAAGAAGGGAGCATGAGTTCCTTAGCATAAAAAAATAGTGTGGCAAACAAACAGTTTTCAACAGGTTCGATGTTGTCGTCTGCAGAGAATCCATTAGACATGGAAGAGATGTGTTTTGAGTTTAAAGTTAAATGAAAACAAAGAAGTCAGCAACTAACGCACTTTTGAGAAACACTTAAGAAAGAATACAAATAGTTGTTGGTACTGGTAGGTACCAGTACCCAAATGGACAAAATCGCGTCTCAGGGGAGGTAACCGCCAAATCGGTTCATGCGTTCCTTTCAAACAAATTTCTACATTTAAACTTCAAAAGTTGAAATTTGGGAGAAATATGTTGAAGGGACAAATTAATTTGTATTTTAAATGTTAAATAAAAACATAACATCTAATATACTAAGATTAGTTTATAGTTCGTAGTAGTTTGCTACTATCATTATTTCATAATCCACTATCGACCACCCTAAAAAAAATCTAAGTGGACAAAAAATAACTAACCAAATCCATTTTTATTGATGCTATTGGTGATAGTGTATTACAATTTTACACTTTTTTGCATATTTGTTTCAATGAAAGGCTTGTTATTGCTTACCATCTAAGGTAGTGTTTAACTTGATGAGGGACTGTGAACAGATATTAGACCTTCCAACCTTGCAAAGAGAGGATCAGAGTGGTTTTGTTTCCCTTCCATGAATTTGTTGCTAATCCGAATCCTTAGTGGCCTCATGGTAGATGCCTGAATTTGTGGACAACCTCTTAGTTGAAGTTCTTTCAAGCTTGGCATAATCTCGTGCAAATTTTCCGGCAGGGAATTCAACTTCTGACAGTAGTTGATGGTTAACAAGTTAAGCTTTGGGGCTGCAAATCCTCCCTTAGGAAAAGATGTGAAATTTGGACAATGCCTTATGCACATGGAGTTAAGGGATTTGAAATTCGGAGGAGTAGCATCTGGTGCTGAAACAGTAGTGAGTGCTTCCAGATTTTTGCATCCCCAAATATCAAGAGATTTGAGGTTTGGGAAAAGATCTAATGGCAAGAACATGAGTGAGTCACAGCTATCGATCAAGTACAAAGATGTAAGTGTTTGGTGGTACCAAGGCGCATGCACACGGAATTCTAGTTTTTGACAATTCTGAATGTTGAGCACGCGCAGACTTGGAGCTTTGGGAAGTGGACAAAGCAAACGTTTGCAATCTCTGATGACAAGTAATGTCAAAGACGGGAGACTACTTGGTAAATTCCCGGTCAGTTTGGGACAGTTTTCGATATAAAACTCTCTAAGATGACAGAAAGCTCTGGTGCCTACATTGTCTGCATCAGGACACCAATTCTCCCATGTTGACAGAGACTCAATCCTTAGAATTTCTAGTGCAGGAAAGAAATCAGTACTGACAGAAGTTCTATTTCCGTAAAACTCAGATCCTACACTCATTACTCCTCCAAATTTTATAATCTGAAGCTCTTTCAACATTGGAAGTTGACCTAGTGGAGGCAATTTGTAGCAGTATTTACATCCTTTAAGCTTTAAGGAAACCATGTTGCAAAAGTAGTAGTCCCCTAACCAATCTGGAAATTCTGTGCCTGGATAGTCATAGATTTCAAGCTCCTTCAAATTTGTGTGTGGTTGAAGGCTGTCCAATATGGTCTTCTCATGCTGTGAGTTATCGGTATCACCGTCTCCACCCCAATCCAAAGACAGTTTTTCAAGGCCATGTTTTTCCTTCAATTTTGCCTCCTCAGAATCCTTATAAGCGACAACGTGTTCAATGCCATGAATGAACAAAGATCCATGTAAACTGCAAAGCTCTCCCAACTCACTAATGGAAGATCCATGATTTTCACCAACAAAAAAGTCGCTCAACTTTTGGAGGTTTTTCAGTTCACTGATTTGCAATGGCATCCACTTCAAACAAGTGCCTGTAATATCCAAGTATCGCAAGTTGACAAGTTTATGAATATCTTTTGGCAATTCTTTAAGATTATAACATCCAACTAGCTTGAGTGTTTGTAAATTGTACAAACTGCAAATGGAGTCAGGCAACTTTATAATCTCGGTGTCGGACACTTCTAGAGAGCGCAGATGTTTTAGTTCACCTATTGAATCAGGTAAACTATAGAAATAAGCACCTACCAAGGTTAACACCCTCAAGTACCGTAACTTTGTCAACAGATCATTTGGCATGTCATTGAACAAATCTATGGATGTACCTATTGTTCTTATTTGCATAAAAGTACGTAGGCGATTCGCTTTGCCAACATCTTTCAGGTTTACATAGGAGGAACAATGTGAAATAATGTGAGACAAATAATGAGTTCTTTCCATTACTTGATCAGAATTGTTATCTTCTATTCTCACAGAAAATGTTCCAGATACAAATTGAGCCAAGTCATTTATAAGATGATGCATTAGGAAACATGACTTTCCACTTCTCGATTGGTAGAAAAACGATCTGGATACTAATTCACAAAAATACTCATCCCCAACTTCTTCAATTCTTCTATGTCTTTTTGACTGGTGTAGCAACCCTTCTGCCATCCACAACAAAACTAGCTTCTCCTTTTCAAATTCGTAATCTTTCGGAAAAATCGCACAATAAGCGAAACATCTCTTTAAATGAGAAGGGAGATAGTGGTAACTTAATCTCAAAGCTGGAAGAATATGACTTTCATGTTCTTGTAGATCCCATATCTCACTGTTGAGTACTTTATGCCATTCTTGTGTATCACTTTTTGACCTCAAAAGTCCTGCAAGTGTCTTCACAGCCAAAGGCAATCCTTTGCACTTTCTAACTATTTCTCTTCCTACTCTTTCCACACTTCGACGAACATCTGAATCCTTATGGCTATTACCAAAAGCATGGTTTGAAAAGAGCTCCCAACAATCTTCATTGGACAATTCAGTTAGATTATAAGGCGGAAAAGTCTGCATTATCGACGCAACATTCCCACTTCGAGTTGTTACAATAATCTTACTTCCGTTAGCCCCTCCGTGCTTAAATGGACTCCTGAACTTGTCCCAGTTCTCATAGTTTTCGTCCCAAACATCATCCAAAACAAACAAAAACTTTTTCTTCTGTATATACATTTTCAGATTCCGCTGAAGCGAATTCAAGTCCTCGACATCACAGCTACACGAAGTGACAACCTCCAACAGATTCTTTGTGATCTTGCAGATATCAAATTCTTCAGAAACATAAATCCAGGCTTTGAGATCAAACTCCTTCTGTACCCTATCATCATTATATACTAATTGAGCTAAGGTAGTTTTTCCAATCCCTCCCATACCAACAATGGGAATGACACCAAGTTTCTCATCATCAACATCATGTGACGACAATAACAACTTAACTAATACATCTTTATCATTATCCCTTCCATACACATCACATGCTTCAACCACAGATGAAGTTGGTGTCTTATGTGTCACTTTCATTTCCTTACCAACCTTCAAATCAAGTAACTCTTTCAATTTTATAACAAACTCTAATCTTTCATAAACATCTTCTATCTTGTGTTCAACCTCTTTATCATGAAAAACTGTTGTAGGAGAATGAAACATGTTTACCTCTTGTGGCTTCATTTTTTCAGTAGTGAAGATCTCATCAAGTAAATCATCAGCATCAAAAGCAACATCTTTAAGTTCCTCAAGCCATTCCTTCACAGCTTCATTTTTCATTTGCTTTTCTTCTGCATCATTGAGCACAGCATGGACTGACAGCAAAATGATCTTCAATCTTTTCAGCAAATTCTCACTTTTATTCTTCTTAAAGAAGTTTACAACCTCAGAAGAAGCTATCCTTTCAAGCAACACATTGAAAACAGCTCCCATGAAAGGTCCAGCAATAACTTCCAGAGCCATGGAGTGAAATTTTTGAACAAATATTTTTTTCACTAAATGACTTAAAATTGTACAATGGTTAGAACATTGAGTAGACTACACAGATAAAGATAAACCTGGTCAACTAATACAGCCGACAAGCAATACATATAAAATGAATAAGATTACATAAATTTAAATAGCCATCATAATAATTACAATAAAATAAAATAAATATATAACTACTAAATTAAATATAAATTTCATTATTTCAATTTATTAACCGATGAAAAATTTTCTTTAAAACTTAATTCTACTACTCACTTTAAAAAAGTGAAGGAAAAAAAAAAGACTTGATGTTGTCTCTGAGATGGTCTTCAAATTAAAGAATATATTCTATGATAGAGAATATAAAATTTTGTTTATATTTTTAATTGGTGAATCACATTTCTTCTCTATCAATAATTTCAACTAGAAGCTATTAAGAGTTTTATTATTGGATAGTGCATATAAATTTCTAGCCTTAAGGTTTTAGTTACTTTGGATAATTTAGATTATATTGAAGTAGAATTTATAGTTTACGAGTGAATAAGAGTATGCACTTAATAATCAAAGCTCAAACCCTAACTAACTCAATTAGTAGTGAGGGTAATTTTGCAATTTTGTGTATTTGTGTGTGCATATTTTTTATGTATGAATAAAGATTGTATAATAAATATGAGGTGTGCTATGTTGACACCGGATAATCCTTACACCGTATATACACCGTATTTTTTTTCAAACATTTTACTATGGCACAACAACCAAAGCAAGAAAAGAAATATTAAAAAAATACAAAGCTGCATGTAACCGTATAGAAAGACGGTGTTGGTGTATGTTTTAGTGTCAACATATCATTTCTGAATAAATATACATGTATATGTGTACGTGAGCATGAGTGTTACAAAAGTTAATAAATATTAAATCTTATCTAAAAGAGGTTGAGGATTAATGAAATGTACTTGACAATTTAGTCCAGATCATTAAATTTTTCATGTTTGAAAGTCTTGACAAAAATAATAAAAATGATTGAAAGATAATTATTTTACTACATGAGGAATCAAAAGACTTTTCTATCCAAAAAAAATTGGATTTGTTATTCCTATTATGAGAATTTAAAATACACCTGTCGTATAATAAATTTAATTAGAATTAGGTCAAATTTTAAATCTAAAATTGAGATTTTCAATGAATGTGTTGTGTTTTTAAATGTTCAATTCTATTTGTAAATACTTTACAAATTTCATACTATGAGTCATAGCGAAATAAGAGAAATGAGACAGATTGAGGCATGAGAAAAAGAAATAAGAGAAATGAGACAGATTGAGGCATGAGAAAGATATCTACTATCTACCCAATACTATAATGTTGCCCAAACTTCCTATTTTACCCTTTCATCCAAAAAAATTTACACTGTAAAAAGGCTATCTAAGTAATTAACAAAAGAAAAATTCAACTATGCCAATTGTATTATTCTCATTGGTCTATTCCAAAAATTATGTACTAACATTTGGATTATAGTGCAAATGTAGTTTCCCTCCCAAAATATTGATACCCCACTCCTCTGCAAAAGGGACAAAGCCAAAGAATAGCACACACTGCTCCTCTCTGTTTACCGGAAGCATCACCTTGAACAAGGCCTTCATCTGCCGTTTCCAGAAATCGGTAGCGTTTTCCCTTCCTCAGGTATGAATGCTCCAAACAACTCATAGCTTTCCTTTGCCCGTTTAAATCGTTTCTTCATCTTTCTTCTTTCTCCAAACAACATATAGTTGAGCACCGCCTTTGTCCGCGAATGACTTGAGATAGAATATCGCATTCTTTCTCCAAAACTAATTTTTGTTTTATTTCTTCTGATCTGTAATGATTCTTATGTTTTATGTCTGAAATGCTCATTATTTTTGATTTCTTCTGATCTGAAATGCTATTTTTCTCTCATTTTATGCTCTGAAATGCTCTGATCTAGAAATATGTCAAAAAACTATGATCTAAAATTCTTTCTTTTATCTCTGTTATGTTATACTTTCCATCTATAGCAGAAAATATGTCAAGACCTCCCATTTTGATTAAAGATTTGGTAAAAGGAAATCAAGTCTGGAAAATGCACATTAGGGTGGTTGATGTGTGGGTTGTTATTGAGAAAAATGGGAACCAACACCTTGAAGCAGTTATTCAAGATATAAAGGTTGCATTTTTTCCAACTTTTTAACATTTCCTGAACTTTTCTGCCTTTATGATGGTGGCTTTGCAGTTTTTAGTGTGAAAGATATCACTATGACACTTATCACAATGTGCATCTTTTTAACACTGTCATGTTTCAAGTTTGTGTCTTTTTTTATGTTTTCAACCTTTTAGGATGGAGACATATTTTGGTTAAATGGTTTCATTGTTGTTGCTTGGATTTTGCATCTGCTGAAGAAAGTGGCAGAAATGCTAGCAAGTTCAAATGCTAGAAAGAAAAAACTGATAAGTTCTATCTGAAACATGACACTTTTAGCCACTGCATTCAAATAAAAATCCAATTTTCTTATTATAAATATATGTCCATAGTGGTCACTCATTCTCATTGCTCTTTATATAAATTAAGAATTTTCTGAACGAAGACTTTGATTGAAGATATATTGGCTTCATAAAATGAATCTTTTGTTATTTTATTATAAGATGAGCCACGAAGTCATGGATTTTTGTTTGTTTCACTTTATTTCATCATATATTAGCGTTGAAAATAGACCAAATGGGACCATATAGTTTGCCTCAAACGTCATAATTTATTTGGTTTGGTTGGTTAACATTTGTGGGGAGGTTGTCTTGGTGCATTATGGAATAGCTGGTCATGTTTTTACACCACTTTCTGTTCTTATTTATTTGTCTATTCTTTTACACTATTAATCACTACCTCTTCTATTTTTTATTTTATATATATATATATATATATATATATATATATATATATATATATATATATATATATTATTTAAAGGGAAATTGTATTAAATAATAAATCATTTTATAGTATCAGTAAATTACTAATATTATTTGTTTATTATACTCTTAATTTTTTATTTAAATTTTTTACTTTATCTTTTTTATTATAATTTTCATCTCTCATATAAAATAATTATATTTAAAAAACTTAGCCCAACAAAATCCATCACCGACAGATGAATAGTTGAGTTTTCCTTTTTTTTTACCTGCTACTTTAATGTACATAGATTAGACAACATGCAGCAGAACATAAAACTTTATATATTATTTTATAATTGTTTATTCTTAAATCATTAAACTTTGCATTGTCAAGTCCAATCTATCGGGAAACCGAAACCGATGACTGTCCACGACTATAATACAACAAGCCAACCATGTACAATTGCTTTTTTGATAACTACATCAATACATGTTCAACTTAGAAATTTATATGTCAAAGCTTTAATTTTCAGTAGTCTAAACATACTATTTTGCTTGCAGATTTTATATAAAATTGTTCATAGTCTGCAGGAGCTTGCTTGCAGATTTCATATTTTATATAAAATCGTTCATAGTCTGCAGGACCTGACAGTCTATGATGTAACATTAATTCGACTGAGACATTGTAATGGAAACTAACATTAATTGGACCGTAACACTAATGGAAACTACAATATTTATTGTTACTTTTATAGATTTGTCTTCTTCATGTGTTTTTAAAGACGTTAACTTCAACACCTCATAAATATTACCAATTTACTTTTATTACATTTTATTTTCCCTTAATTTTATTTGTAAAAGAAAAAAGGTATGAAGGATGTGAGGTGGTGAAATTAGGATTTGAAGTTGAAAATGAAGTAAAAATGAAGGCTGTCTTAATGTTGGATGACATTAGAAATCAAAGGTGAAAATATGTTTAATTGACTGTTATTCAAACTGTGTCCAACTTTCAAAATATGTTTATAACAATAACAATGCTACTAATTGACAAGTGCTGCCAATTTCAGAAATCTCATCCAGTAAAGTGAAAATCAATCTGAACCGTCATTTCCACCACCAAATTCCCTGATTAAGCCCTCCATATGTCACCCCTTCTTCCAATTTAGCCCACTTGTTCATTTTCACTTTAATTCAAAATTCCCCTAAGAAAAACTTTTCCACCTACTTGTCCCATCAAACAACATCCTTCCCAATCCCATTCCCCTATTTTCGGCTAGCTCTTCCCTGAACCTATCTCCATCCAATATATGTTCTTATAATAAATAAATGGATAATGCAATTAAATACTATATACTCAACAATATTATCAATTAGCACTCTATACATTATGTCTCCTTAACTCCTAATAGATTAAGAATCATAGAATAAAAATAATTTAAATGAAATTGATATTATTTTAATGAATTTTTTAATTTTTAATTTTGAAAACAAAATTTTAATTAAATCTATTTTTTTTATCATTCTAAATTTTGAAAAGAAAATAATAAATAAAACTGTATAAAATAGGTGATGAAAAGAACTAACAATTATTAAATTAACATTACTAGCACTTTATTTTATTTAATTTGAAATCTATTTATTTTATTTTTTTAAGACAACACATTTTTAAACTAACAATTATTCTTTTGTTATAGATAACGAAATTTCTATCTCACAAATCACTATTAGCAAAATACTTATTTTATTTCAATTAGCAATTATATTTATTATTTTCAAATATCAAAATTTTTCTTTTTTTTTGGTCGTCTCACGGGATTTTTTTAATATATTTTAGTATTATTATTTAATACAATTGATTTATATAATCATTATTATTTTTATAATTAAGTGATTAATTTCAAATTTACATAAATATCTAAATATATTTTTTATTGTCTCAATTTTATTTACTCTTTAACTTAGTTATAGTGACCCATATCCATATTCATTTCTTTTAATTTATATTTATGCTAACCTGGACTATCTATTGCTATAATGTTGAATTATATAATAGGTCATGTTATCATCTCAAAATATGCTAGCCTGGACTATCTATTTTTAAAATTTAGTCTCTCAAAATAACTTTTTTATTTTAATAAATAAATTGTCTTTATTTGAGACACAAAATTCTTATTTTCAAATGTTAAAATTTTTATATTTCTCACGGGACATTATCATCAAAATACCTATTTTATTTTAATTAACAATTGTTTTTATTTGAGACACAAAATTCTTATTTTCAAATGTCAAAATTTTTATTTTTCTCACGGGGCATTATCATCAAAATACCTATTTTATTTTAATTAACAATTATTTTTATTTGAGACACAAAATTCTTATTTTTAAATGTCCAATTTTTTATTTTTATTACGGGGCACTATCAACATGATATCTATTTTTATTTGTATGTCTTGCAGGATTTTCTGGACAACATATTTAATCAATATTGGGTCCTATTTTGCTAATGTGTTTTAGATATATCTTTAACTTTTTTTTTTAGATTATTATTTTAACTTAGAATTTAATTTTCATACTACTAATATTTTATTAGTAAAAATTTTTTTCTATCATTTAAACTTTTTTAGTAAAACTTTTTTTCGTATCATTTAAACTAATATCTTAATTTTCAAAACTTCGTCTTATTATGCAATTTGATCAAACTTCTTTACTTGACATTTTTTGTATCATTTAAAAAATACTCCACCATAAATAATGCACCCGGACGACAGCACGGGTCTTTGACTAGTTAGACATAAAAGATGAAAGAGAATGGAATAACGAAAGGAATGTAAAAATATTTATATAAAAAAAAAAAACTAATCGTTAAATCACATGTGCTAAAGCAAGTTATTATATCACTTAAAAATGCAATAAACTCCTATAAATTTACTTGACACTCCATCAAAATTTAGAAATTTTTTATTGATTATACAATATTAAATTTATACATTAAGAATTTTTTTTTTTTGGTGAACTGATATGATAATATTATCATACTTGTTTCAATGTAATATTTGATTACTATACGTAATAGAAATTTTACAAAATATAAATACGAAAGTAATTTTAACAATCATTAGGAATACACAATTGTCACCATCATAAGGAACACAGTTGTCACAGTTAAGGTTCGAACCTTGGTGATAGATTAACCTAGCAATATTGGATTTTTACCAATTAAATTAGAATTTATGAAAACTAAAATAATGTTATATTAAATGAAAATATTAATATGGAGAACAACCTGCGTTGCTTCGGTGGTGGAGTTAATATAGAGGCATTAGGCATATTTGTTTCTGTGCGCACACATTGTAAAAGATCAAATGACATGCGTATGGAGACAGACAGGTACAGATTGTTTCAATCAAAGATATCGGTTGGTAATGAGTAAGCTCCTAGTATTAATAGGATATTGTAGACATGAAGTTATGGATGTCTTTAGGCCTCTTAATATTACTATTATGCCTGGTTAAGTGTTCCTCAGACTAAAATAAGCTAGGGGTTATGTGCAAATAAATCCTTAAATCTTGGCTGTTTAAAGAAGAGATTGGTTCATGAATGCATGACATGTAAACAATCATACTCTCGATTGAAATGTCTGTCACTGTACTACCTTTCTTTGTTATAGGATAAATTAAATACAACCAAAACAATGTTGGTACCTGGAAACTGTCAGAGCATGTCATATTGAAAACTTTGACTCTGACACATGCTACCAAATTTATAACTATACTGGTAAAGTTTTGGTGTTAAATACTAATACTAAAGCAAAATGATGAATGAATAATGAAATTACTTGAAATAACTACTAGGACAGAAATTCACGCATCCGAACAGGCCTTCTGACTGCATTTGTAAAACCCTGCAAAGAAGTGATGAATTCACAATAAGCATCTGTTTTCAAGTATCAACAGAAGACAAGTTAACTTAGCTTTTCACCTTTTTTGTTAAAATACACTAACAGGAAGAAAAAAAAACTTATTTCACTCATGTAACCAATTACTAGAGTAACCTGTCATTTAACTATATTTTTGAGCTCAAATAGTTAATAAACTCCACATAAGGACAAGTCATTCAGAAAAAACCGTGCTCGAATATTAGATGAAACCATTTTTAATCAGACTTTACTTATCTTTTTATCAAACTTCGGATTATCACAGTCTCATTCCCCTAAGAATCGGAAGATTAACACCAAAAACGTAACTCTATCATTTAGGCATGCTCATACACCACCAAGTGGGAGCATGATAAATAACAAGCCACTACTAAAAGTTGGATCACAGTATCATACAAGCTGCTGCCACCAAAAATAAGAAAAAAAGATAAATTTCCGACAACCGGCCGGCTTCTCGGAAAGATTAAATTTGGTCAAACATGAAAAATGAGGGGAGAATAGTATATAGCGTACACATATGGAACAAAATTTTCCAAATATTCTCAATGAAATCGTATGTTTTTAGGGGGTATTGGCACTGATGATCATGAAAAATAGCCCTCACAAATTTTTTAAAATGTTGAACAAGACAGAATTAAAGTGAGTGGCATTTTGAGGGTTATTAAAATTAAATAGGAAATTATCTTGATTCAGTTCATGAAATCCCGTGAAAATTCAGGACGTTGTTATCTAGGTAGGGTAACAAAACTCCAGTATTAACATGTGACCAATTCTAACTAAATGCAGTTACTTTTGGTTTTCCCGTCAAATGCAAGATGGAAAATAAGAAATAACATGCATTTATTACGATAAACAAGCAAAAAAGTGTACCTCATTAAACTTAAAAAGTAAAGGGCTTCGGTCTTTCACTGATGTGGTTTCTTTCTGTAGAGATCCATCATCATTTTGGAGACCCTTATCATTTGACTTTATAAACCTGCCCTTGAAGCAAAAAATAGATCAGCAGAAGTAAACAACGACTATGCAATGATAATCATTCACCAAGGCACCCAAACTATACTTCAAACCTATTGCACGTAAAACAACTAAGCCTTGTTTTACTAAGTGAGGGGATTAAATGAATCAATAGCTGCCATTAATATTATGAACAAACCACCACAAAACTCCTTATCTTTCTTTTTTCTAAACCAATAATATAAAAAGAGACTTCATATTTTTATTAACCATGCTAAAACTTAAGGGACTCGAAACTAAGAATTATTTTGGTATATGTTTAATTTTTTAAATGCCAAAAGGCATAACAAATTTAAAAGTGATATTCATCACAAAATTCTAAAATATTATTAATGGACAAACTATTTGTGTTGAATTTGTGATTTTGAGTCTAAAGACCACACTCACCTTTTACAACTACTACTGATATAATTTGTTAATTCAAATCCTAATCTATGATTATAATCCTTGTCATAAATATTTAGAGTTGTGTTGTAGCTAAAATATCTGGCTTATGTTGCACCCTACATCGTCTAACATAAACACTTGGGAGAAAAAATCAATTTTGATGGTGCTAGATTGGTAGTGGCTCAAAAAATTTAATAATGTTTACTATGGTAGGAGCTTAGAGGTACAGTATGACCATCTACAACATTAAATAATAATATCATAAGTGAAACTCTTTCATGAATTGTGATTTTATTATGTACAACAATATGGAACAAAGAGGAATTAGGATATGCTGGGAATGCCTACAGAGAAATAAATCAATACCATGCCAAATATGAAGGCCATAAAATGCCTCATACTGACCCTACATATATTATTAATGGCCAATTGAGGAAAGCCCGTGATTAGTAATCTCCAAGGTTTAATTTCAAAATACAATCAAAATATGTTCCCAATTTTTTGGCACGATATGTTCGCAAAAGTAAAATATATGCATTATACATGACATAGTTTATGTTTAACAGAACTGAATTCAGGAATTAATTTTCAATTTTAGAAGTAAATTAATAACTACTGAGTTATGAGAATGGTTGAAATAAGAAATACTGTACAAATTATTGAGGAAGAATCACCTGTCGAAGAAACTTGAGGAAGTCCTAGATGGTTTTTTCCTATTTCCCATGTCTAGCAGTTTCACTTTCTCGGTTGCATTTACCATGTTAGTGAGATTCAAGTTTGGTGAAACTGTCTTGGCTTCATTTGATTTCGTTGCAAAAACATTAGCTTGAGTTTTAACGGTTTTCTTATCAACTATAGCTGCATGATTGTTGGTAATGGCAGATGGGATACAGTTATTTCGAGCCTCAATAGCTCCATGCCCTCCATTTTCTAAGCCCATGGTTTTGACATTAGCTTGTAAAATCTTATGCTTTTCAACCTGTTAGGCTCAAAAGAACAGAAACACAGTGAAAAACTAGGTGTGGAAGTCCCAACATAACCAGCAAATTTAAAAGAATCCGTGAAGGAAAAAGCTATCCCAAAAGCATTTGTACCGTGATAAAATAAATTGAGCTGGCTAATACAGAAAAAAAAATATAAGGTTTTACCAATGTCAGACATTTTTAGGATGGAATTAGAAATATACGTAAGCCTTATGAAGCCACATAGTTGTATTTGAAATTTACATTTCATTTTTAGTATCTCAAATATGGAAACAATTTAACCTTCACTAATAGAAAACTTTAACTAACAGCAGTCAGAAACATATTAACTCAATAAGCACAATCATTGGTCAACAAACATTTGACATATTATAATTTTTATCATAAGTGGACAGAAAAAATGAAGGAGAAATGTGTGAATTTCATCCTTAAATAAAGAAGCAAAAGAAAAATATATAATTAAAATAAAAGATTTAAGTTTACGAAGTCTCACTTCATGCACCAGAACCTGCTTCATAGCTAAAGAAAGTACGTAATGGTTTGAAGTATAATCCTGCAGAAATGCAGACAGCAGAATAGATATTAGTAACTGGCTGAGGTTTCCTTGATAGAAGCGCAGACAATGATCCCAGGTCCATACCTTAAAGTTTAAAAAGTTACTGATAGGAGGAACAAGAGACAGAGACAATTCATCTTTCACTCCATACTTCAGGGTATTAGGCAGCATATCTGACTTCATTTTCTCATATGTGATAGCATATGACACCATTGTGCTAACTAATTGAGCAATGTCATTCTTCTCCTTATCTGATAGTAGTTGTAGTGCCACCTATAGAAAAGGAAAAACAAATCAGAATACAGAGTAGACAAACCGTTAAACATGAGCTTAGCCAAGCTAACGTTAGCAATGAAATCTCAGCTTACGAATGTCAAAATATTCATCAGACTACAAGAGATTGGCAGTTATTGACAGGTTAAAAACAGTTCAAATTGACGCTAAATGTCGGCATATTTTCCTAAATCATGAGATAAATAGGAGAGAAACTCGTGGCTATGAAGTCTTAATAAACAAAACTTAAAAACTGGTTTAGGGAACTGTTGTAGGTATGTGAACTTCAGGATGGGACGTCTATAGGTTCTACAGAAATTGAAATCAAAATTGGTCTAGGGTTTTATTCAAATCAGTTATTAATGATGTCTTCCATGAACAATAGGAGTAAGTTTGGATAAATTTAACAAGAATCACTTATGAGAAAGAGAAATGTTAAGAGAATCATCTCAAGATGACTGAGTTTCTTAAATATTTGCTTCAGGTCTCAAATAAGTTGAAATCATCTCTTGCATCTTAGTTTCTTCAGAAGCTCTTTTTTAACTTCATAAACATCTAGAATTTTATGAGGCAGTAATTTATTTCAATCGGAAAGCTCCCATAAGCTAAAAGTTAATAGTTTATACTGACAAAGCCTAGGTTCAGAGAGATTAGAAACTGTGAGGAAAATATATTTGAATTTAACACGAGTGGTCTAGGCTTCAACACTAGGATTCAAAGGCATCATACCCAAGAGAACCATGGGGTGGTTTCTCTGAAAATAACTATAGGAAAAGCTGTATACATGACTTAGACATGACTATTCAAAATTTGAGGAGTACAAACTAAATTCAACAGCAAACCACTAGGTAAATAAACTAATTTCATAACAAATAGAATTAGCAAATCACCGGTCTTATGCTTGGTGGGGACAGAATATGTAACAATGGAGAAATTAAGTCTTCAACAAAGGAAGTAGCTGATAAGTGCCTTGCAATATGTGGCGAGATTTTGTAGTGCCAGGTATTCAAAATGTCCATCTTTTCCATCATTGATGTTCGATACCTGGAGATTTTATATAATGTGGCATTAGGAAATTTGCTTTTGTCTAAAAAAATAACATTCTAAAAGGTTATGCAAGTCCAACTAGCACAATATAAAATATACCTGTGATATGACTTTGGCCACTCAATGATTGGCTTCTGAACTTGAGCTACTGTATGATGTACAATAATTGCTATAGGAGGCAAATGAACTGAAGAAAGGAAAAATGGAAAAACAAGAGTGAGATTGAACTATGTTTTTAACAACAGTATTAAAGAAGGTATATTATCTTCCTACCAAGGAGAGGCATTTGTTGTGTGCGCATTATATATTGATGCAACAGATCATAAACTTCGAGACTGTCGAGGCATTTGACCTTCAAACATATTTCAAAATCTTTATTATTCAAGGAAACCAGTAAATGAATCTCAGTTTGAGTGAATCTGTTGTGTGAGACGAATGCTTACGGTTTTCTGCATAACTGGATCATGATAATTGAGCTGCAGAATATTTTCATGAATTCCATCCAGAATCAGGTCACTATCGCCACTGCATATTAATTACCCATTTTTACCTTGGAAGTTGGATCATGCATGCATTTCAGCACAAGAAAAATGAGCAAAATAATAATCCATGGCCTACCGGTATGATATAAGGGAGTACAAGGTGTCAAATTCAGAGGCCTTTCTATCATGAGATTTTCTTTCCATCTTTTTTGTTCTTTTTCTTTGGAACAACTACAAAGGATAGCATTCAGTGCACAGGATATTTTATATAAAGAAGTAATCTTAGAAATTATATCCAGGAAAAGACAAATTCAATAGAGTAGTGTGCATTACCTCTTTCCAGATGTCTAGAACATTTTTTGACATGTCCTTCTGACCAACAACTTGCGAACCAATATCAAACTGAGCACCAGTAAAGCATGTGAATATTAATTCAGTATCTAATATACAAAATACATCCTTTTTATATAAATTTTAAAACAAGGAGCCATGAAGCCACACCAAAAAAACACATACATTACGTAGACATCACAATATAAAAGAAAATCACAGTAAACATGTTTTCTTATTATCAACTACAGATGCAAGAAAAGACATCAGATAATATCTTACAGATCCCTCCTTTAACATTAAATAATGCCAGGAACTTAATGACAGGAAAAAGCAAGCAAACTGTTAACAGACCCGCAATAACTAAAGGTTAGTTAATTAGTGAGAGACATAACAGGATATAAAAAGTAAGAATTGTTTTTGGGGAATAGAGATTGCGAATGAGACCAAAGACACTCCGTATATTCCAAGCTAGGGCTGGGAAAGTTATATATATGTATTCATTATCATCCACCTTTCTCTTGATTCTGCAATGACCTTGACTCGAAATTAGAGATAAGAGTGATACGTTAAATTCATTCTTTTCCATAAACAATTTATTGTTTTAAAATACTAAAACATAAAATATGCTTAGGCATATCATTTTTTATCCGACTAGTTTTAAAACTCATTCTCCATAATCTAACTTTAGAGTAGAAACTGATAACATGGTTAATTCAGTTTTGTTTTCTATGTATTCATATATTCTCTACTCTCAATTTAGTTCTCTACTGTCACCATCCCATCTGTAATCATTGCCACTGTTGCCTGACTACCCTCAAGCTTTCAGAACTTTTTCTCAACAAAGTTCATCAAACAAGATTTGAACATTTTTCCGTGAGCTAAATTGTAAGGGCTAAATTACACTATTTTGTATCATGATTGTACAATTTAGATCCACTTTTTCAATTGTGGGAGTTGGACCCCTAAGTATTCCAATTGTTAGAATCCAGTATATCCATTTATAGTAGTTTTTAATATTAGGAACCTACATAGCCAATAAAGGTTAGAGCAAGTATTGAATTAAGTCAGCTTGACAAGCTGATGTAGCCAAAGTATCTTACTAACTGGATCAAAAGGAAGTTTGGGAAGCGCCCAAAGCAAATATCATTCATACACACGAGGAATCAAAAGAGAAATTAAGTCTTCTTAAAAACAAAACAAGAATAATGTCCAAAAATAAACAACAAGAATAGAATCTTGCAAGCACATCATCTCTCTTTTTTTTTTTTCTTCTTTTTCAAGTCCATGAATTGTTACAGGGACTGGCTCATGATTACAAGAGAACTAAACATCCATCCACACACACTAGGTTGAGAGCTTAACAGTATTGAGTTAGACATCCCCTATGAGAATCTCTCTCTTTCTCTCTTCATCTCTTTTACTCAAAGAATAAGATTAAACCTACTACCCAAAGACATCTTTGACTGGAATATACATTATACGGTCAAGTTCGGAATTAATAAAAGTTCAGATCAAATTAAACAAGGTTTCATGCAACAAAGTGATTGGGAAGAAACTACGAGACAATTATGGAAATTTAAGATTTAACACAACCAATTTCACAGTGCTACAAATTTTGCAAATAATAGCGGAAAAAAAGGGATATCATTAATTAATTAAAATAAAGAATCTACACATTTCTTTAACAGTTTCTTCTTTTTTTTCACAATAGGATATTATGAGTGACCATGCTTGGATAAGAAATGGCTACAGCACAATCAACCTTATGAATTCATATTAAGTTATAGAAAGCTACTGACATTTAAGCCTTACCGCATTGAGGGTTTCTTTCTTCTTGGAGACAAACTGGAGTGTGTTCAAGCATGAGCGTATATCACATGCTGTATTGATGGGTAAAAAAGTCAATAAGAATATTCATAACAAAAGGACAAATATTTCAAAAATGATTTGAAAGAAAGAATGCTTTGCAACATATAGACACGCCGTAAAATCAAATATTATATTAAGAATGATGGTTATTATGTTTCTAAGTTAGAGGGGAATTTGGGAGAAAATGTATATCTGAAAAGAAACTGAATAAATTGATATTAGCTTATTTAAGCCCATTGACTCATTTATAGATGAGGAAGTGACAGGAGACGGTTAAAATAGGTGATGCATCAGCAATACGTTACAACAGTAAAGACAGACTGACGAGCTTAGATACAATAACTATCTTACAACTAGAATGATATTAAATGAGAGTGTATGTAAGGGAGCAAAAGATCCTAAATGCATATTATATACTTTGACACATTATAATCATAGTAGATAAAGAGTATTCTAAAATTTTAAACAGAAGATGAAGTGGTAGAGGAGGAAAAGGTGATTCTCAGAGCATTCCTGAGGTAAATGTGGGTGATATGGTGGCCATTATTATTAGGCTGAGACAAGGCCCGATAAAAAGAATTGTTTCTAGCTGCAATGTAAGCCTGCACCAACTTTTGGACAGTGTGATGGTTAGAAACTTTGTTGCTCAAAATAGAATTTATTGCCTAAACCCAACTCAAGGTCAGAGGTCCAGAAGGTGTAAATGATGGCAGATGAGTTTGCTTAATAATCCCAACCCCAAACCATGCTGACCAACTCGCCTCCATTTATTAAGATTAAAATTATATATTACGATTAAAATTAGCAAATTGTATCAACAGCATTTAATGTATTTATTCTACTTACTAGTATAATCAAAGGTGAGTGTAGGCTGACTTAAAAACACATAATCACAAACTCAACTGCCTATACTGATCTCATCCTCTTTTTTTTTTAGAATTTAGGGTCTACTAAACCCCACAAAACCAATTTGTAATGTGAGGATATCATAAGTTTTATAACTGTTATAATTATATCTTTAGACAATATGGGATTTGGGTTTTTCTTCACAACACCCCTTCACATTCAGGGCCATTGGGTCACGTGTGTTGATAATACGAGTGGTCCAACAACAAATCTAGGATAGGCTTTGATATTATCAAATAATTTTGGTCCTAATTAATCCCAACAGCTACCATACTCATAACCACTATTCGGTCATATCAATAGTCAGTGTGGGACATCCAACACACCCCTCACACTTAATACTGGACATATGCAGGTATTCTGATCATTGTTCTAAGATGTGCTCTAATATTATCTTAGATTTTGGGCCAAAAAAACTCTACAAAATCAGCTTGAAAGGATAGGATTATCTCAGATTTGTTTGTTTTAGAATTAGTATATCAGCTACAATTTTTTACATGACACTTACACTATGTATGTACATATCCAAATCTGAATGCATGGATATAATAGTTAGGAGCCTAAATTAAGTTTGTGGATATTGTTTCAAATCTCGCTCTCATTGTCTTTCCCATTTCAGATAAAGGTATATATCCAATGGCAAGATCGATGTTTAAGAACGTCAGAAGAAATTAAACTGGTTGATTGTTTGTGACACTAACCATTGCATCTTTTGGGTTTTGAACCTAACTCAACCCCACAAAACTTGTTTGCAAGGTAAAGAATGCCAAAGTTTCACAACCTTTATTTAGACCATAGCCATAGAAGATGTGTGTCTTAAACTTTTCTCCAATACAATCTCTCTCGCATAGGCCTATTGGATTTTTTGTCTTGGATAATATGGGTGGCCCAATAACAGATCTAAGATAGATGCTAATACAATCTTAGATTTTGGGTCTAACTCAACCCCCAAAACTAGCTTATAAGATGAGATCACGCAAGTTTTATAAGCTATACTTAGATCACGTCTCTAGTAATGTGAGTGTAGTTTTAATTATTGGATAGTAATTCACGTAGATCATTCAATAAATCCAACAGTTAGAACTCTCCGGGCATCGGTGCACCACTTACATTACATATATCAAAAGTGGCAGATAATAAGCATTAAGTGGTGCACAGAAAGTGTTTCCCTGGCTACTATTAGTGTTGGAGAGTATCAGAATCTTATGCTTAAGATTAATATGCAGCCGTTACATAATTCTGATTGTGCAGCAGTTACAAATATTAAAGTAAATAGAATTATTCTCAATTAATGTCATTTAGGTAGTAGCACTTATGGGAAATTACTTCCCTAATTATTAGGCCAGATTAGTGTTCAAATTCAATCCTGTTGTATTCTATTCATACCTAACTTGTACCAGTTCCAATACAATGAAATATACCACGTATTTCTACAATTAGCTTAGATTGTTTAGGTTTGAATGCAAATGCATGTGCATTATTCTAATATACCACGTACACCTTCATGACACTAAACTCTCTTGACACCTTTCTTTGCATAATTTGCAAAACTTGGAAGAAAGTACCTGTATATTCCGCTAAAGCAGTGAGTGCAATGGCATTGGCTTTCACCGTCTCCTTGTTACATATATATTTTAGTCTACAAAAGTCATTTACGAAGAAACTCAGAAACTCGAGAGGCTGAATCAATACATAGGGAAATGCTAAACAATAATTTAGCAAGCAAAATATGCAGTCAAGCAAGAATGTGTGACTGACCAACAGAGTTACAATTCATTCAAATAAAATAGGGTTAATAGTAGTTTACCCCCTGTAATATGAGCGAGTTTCGGTTTACCCCCCATCGTTGCCAAAGGCAGGTTTTGGCAAGGGGGGAAAAGCAAAATTCGCTAACATTACAAGGGGGTGAATTACTATTAACCTAATAAAATATTAGCTCGTTGTATTCATATCTTACTAGTATGCGACCATTATTAATTGTGCGCAGAGTTGTCAATAGCAGGCGCTCCAGCCGCTACCGCGGCGCACCGTAGCGGCGCGGCACCCCCCCCCCCCACCCGCAAAATGCAGGGTGCGGAGGCGGAGATGGAAAAGCAGCCGCTTCAGTTGCGTTACCGGGTCGCGGGAAGATCCCGGGCGGGGCGGCTCTGGTTCTCTATTTTTTTAACAATTTTCTGGGCCAAATTACTTAAATGCCCCTGTTTTAAAATAGTTTTACAACAGTTTTTGTTTACTTTCTCCCTCATTCGATGTGTTCTATCGTGCCCTAATTCCTCAACTCTCCTTTTACAGTTCTGCTGCCATCTCCCTGCAACTCTCCTTCTTCGTTCTTCTGCCATCTCCTTGCTACTCTCCTTCTTCGGTTCTTCTTCCATCTCCTTCTGCCATCTCAGGTAATTTCTTCTAATTCTTCAACTTATTCTACTTCTTCAACTTATTCTACTTCTTTTCTTTCTACTTTCTACTTCTTCTATTTTGTTCTGTTGTAAACACCGTTTATCTTTATATTTTAGAGACTAAAACAATATGGCAGCATCTCTTCAACACCAACTTCATGTGCTCCAACGTTCAAACCAACCAATAGTAAGGACATAGGATGGAAATATAATCATTTGAAGGATTTGAATTACAAGAAGGTGACATGTGATTTTTGTAATATAACAAGCAGTGGGGGAATAAGTAGAGCAAAAAGGCATCAACTAGGAATTCCGGATGATGTAGTTCCTTGCTCGAAAACACCTGAAGATGTTAAGACTATATTACGTGACATATGTTTTATAGATTATTATATAATTATTAGTATACAAAAAGTTATCCCGCTATCCGGGATCCCGCTATTCCCACTATTCCCATTTTTGGGGGACGGCCGCTCCGCTATCCGAGATTAATAACTCTGATTGTGCGTAGCGGACCTTAAAAACACTTCAGCAAGATAGTGGACCGACACAGAAGGAGAGAAACACAAACAAAAAACCTATTTTGGTTATTTTAATTGCAAAATTGTTAAAATACTAGAAGCAAAAAAGCAGTAACCTTTAAACTTTAAAAGCATTTTTGAAATATTTGAATTCATTGGTGTAGCGCTATAGCAGCAGCGAAATTCCCTATTTTGGCCACCACAATAAACCACTCCCTATTTCGACCACTGTAACAAACCACTCCAATACTGTATTGTGAAGGCCACATGTCATTTGCTCCACTACACTAGTACAGTGATCTATTGACAACACTAGCCTACAACAATGGGTTCCAAGCTTAGTGTTCGGTGCTAAAATGTAAGGTTAAATATCTATATCTATATCACCATAATTATCTGAACCAAAATGTAATCAACTTCGTCCACTGTCAGAAAATAAATAAAATAGATATTAATTATAACTAAACTTGAATCCATTTTAGATATGTGAACTATTTCAAGTTAATCATTACCTGTTTACCACTCGACTAACTGTTGGTTGAACAAATATATGAACCCTGTCAAAAAGAAATAATACATGAATTGCTGCAGAAAAAAGGAGGGAACGGTAGATTTGATATAAAATAAATATTAAAGGATGGGAGATCAAAATTGCAATTGCAACAACAGAAACAAACCTCTCGAATACAAAATTTACTTTTATAAAGAATTACACCAATTTTTATTTTTTATTAAATTAAAAATACTAAATTTTAACATTTTAATCTTGGTTGTTGAAAATTTTGATGTGACAAGTGTCAGACATCTATGGAACAAACTGAAAACTGGACTCATCAGTTTTAAGATTAGAGAAAAGAGAGAAAATTGTTTCATTGCTTTGAAAATTCTGTTATTGTAAAAGTGAGTTGGTCACAAGAATGATTAGGAATTATATAGCATCCCTAATCGTGCGCCACTTAGTGTCCTGACCTACCTAGTCATAACTAACTCTATGATTGTTATGTTGGGGTGGCAAAGAAAGCCAAGAGAAGCTTCCTATAGGTGGCAGTGGGAGCTAGGAGAAACTTCTATTGGAAGCTTCTAATTATACATCTCTTACCTTAGTAAATGGAAGAGATCGGGACTCAATTTACACATAGAAGCGCAATAATGTACAAAATAATAACCTGTATGTAATAATCAATAAATACTGCATGTTGCCTCTAATCCTATTTTTTCATTAGAGGATCAAACATTTAGAAATTGTCACTTCAATCTGGAGAAAATCGCATCAAGAGACAATACTGTGAGATTTGCGTTTGCCAACTCCAAATATCAACTACAAGATGCCTTCAACAAATCCCTAATATGTCCTCCAATATGTTATCTTTTTAACAAGCCCGGTGAATATGATTTATATGCTCCAGTATATGATTTATATGCTCCAACTTAAGGGGGTGTTAATATATTAAAACCAGTGTATTTATTGCAGAGGATCATTGTGCAAGCATCTTATATCACAATTAATCATGTAAATAGGAATAGTATCACCTATATTTGTTTTGTATTTATTGCCTTGAGTCTTTAAAAAGATGTCTGGTTTAACTATTAAAATTTTACATCTAAATAGAGTATATACAAGGTCATGGACTATGGAAGAAGTAGAACGTATAAGAGATTTGACATCAAGGGCTGTAGAAAAATAAAAAAGTTTTCCTTCAACACTTTCCCAAATTGGGAACAGATCTGGTTGATATTGTTGGGTGAAATGGATTATGATAAGGGAAACTTAATAAACAATCTTCTAAAGTACTGATCAAGCAAAATTTTCACAAGATGGAAAATAAGCATGATAAATATATAGAATTTTCAGGATCTAGAACATCAATGTCATTGTCATACATTTATTATCCAGATTAGTAACTTACTTGGCCACTTGACGTAATGATCTTAAGGCAGGTGCGTATAAATCATTACATATGCAAATCACCTACATTCAGAACCAAGATCATCATTGTAAATGAATAGTCTAGTGAATGATGTATGACAGTATGAAAATCTGAAACTCACGGGTCTTGACAGGGATGCAATTTTCCGCCCTTTCTTTGATGATTTCTTTTCTGTTTGTCCCTTATCCAAACTCTGCTTCCCTGCATCGGGCTTCCTTTCAGCAGAAATCTGCATGATTTAGATAGAATTGAGTTTTATCAATTTCCAATGACAAACAAGCATAGCAGTTCTTTTCCATGTTGCTTGATATTTCCTTAAGAAATGAAGCCTTAACCCTAATTTTCCAGTTTATGGTCTGTATAACAGTATAATATATTCTTTGGTTAGAAAACTGTATGGTGCTTTGAGATTAATGGCATGTGACCCATTAGAAAAGCCATATCATTGCTTTCAAAACCAAGGAAAACTCATGTATAATAAAAAGTACTTAAATATTTCAGATATCCTGTTATTGGGGCTTAAATATCCAACTTCAGCCTCTTAAAGTGCGTCAACTCTCTCTTATAATTGTGTGGCAACAAGGAAGTTAAGTGCAGAAAATCTGAACTACAGAAAGCAAAATTGAACCAGAGAACTACATTCAAATACATACAAAATGTAGAAATAGTTAACAGTGAACAACAAGTAGTAAATAAGTTAGTGAAAATACAAATAAAAAGCAAGATACAAACTTGTTTCAAGAAACATAGACCTTAGACAGTGCTAAGAGAACCTTCAAATTACTATGACTAAGAAAGCCTGCTTAGACAACTCACTTAAAAGGAGACCAATTATAGCATCTATAACTAACCATCTTTAAAAGAGCCTCCACAGCACCCTTTCCGTCACCAAGGGCTCCATCAATTTCATCCACCACCTGAGAAAATAAATGTAAGAGACAACCATTTTCACCTCAGGCATTGTTAATAAGATACAGAATGAATATACTGATGATAAAAATACCAGACACTTTGGCTTTGAATCAGACAAGACAGAGTTCATCTGAACCACGTCAAGGATTTTTGCTTCAATTGTTGATGTAGAACGATCATCACTAGCATTAACCTGCAAAATTGTAAACTCGTGTTGATATGCATTGAAACTATAGGGATTTACTTAAAGAAGGAGAGAAAAAGAGAATAAGCTAATGTCCAATCTAAAATTGTATTTGTTTAATGCATAAAAAAGATAAAGTACTTTTACACATACTAGATTCCTATCCTAGTTTAATAAGATCCTAGTTTAATAAGGAAACAAATCATTAAAATGCAAAATTCTGAAAACCACTCAGAGAAATTTCCTAAAATAATTTAAAAGATTGTAATATACAACAATACTATGATATATTTATTAACTACTCAGGCATTTCTCTATAAATAAAACTGACTTGGCTTTAAGCATGTTAAATTTAAGTACTCCTTCCGTCCCTTAATCTTTGGTCTTTTAAGTTTGGGCATGGGTATTAAGAAAAAATAAATTTAGATAAGTTAGGACTATTTTGCCAATAATTCATTTAGTAAAAGCAAAAATTCATTTAACACATGCTTTTAGTTTTTACAAGGGTCAAAAGGAAAAACATGATTAATTATATTTTGGTAGGTCACAAAGGGACAAAGTAAAGATCTTAAAAGACTAAAGATTAGGAACTGAGGGAGTAACTAAAAGAAATAAGCTCAAATTTAACACAGTCAAAATAGAAAATGGCTGGGACTAAAGACAAAACAACAAGAACATGCAAGAGCCGAGACAAGAAATATTGCATCTAGGACAAAGGCAAGGCTAGTGTGAGTCATAGTCAACATAGGTCATCACTAGTATAATTTATTGTGGATAAAAAATCATCTCTCTAATTGTGATGTGTTTTCAAGTGTTACCTGATTTTGATACACCAGGGCTTTTAGTTGTTGCGAGTTAAAGGGCACATTCATGAGACAGTAGACGCACGAAAAAATGTAATGAGGATAGAAAGAGAGAATGCTTGAAGGAGAATGTGACAACAAAGATAGCTGATAGGACTCAACAGAATTCAATATCAACTGTTGATCTCGATAAATAAATAAAATTATTTTAAAACTCCAAGGTTGAGTCCTTTTCACATTGATGAATGAAATAGTAAATTAATACAATTGCAAGAGATAGCAAAATGATGAAAGTAAAATGATACTCTTAGTGATGAGACCATCCCAACTTGAGACAAGAAATTCCCCCAATCTTAGTTCCACCCCTTTCACCTGATCACCTCTTTTTATATACTATCCCCCTCTCTCTCCCTCCTCTAACACTTCATCACCTCCCTCCTCAGTTTCCTTGTTGCCAGTTGTCCTTTTGGTTACTTCCTCCCTCCTTATTTCTCTCCCCTCTTCATTTCATGACATATATCTCTTTTTCCTCTTACACATCTGCATGCCTTGCTTTAAAAGCGAATGCCCTATTCCCATTCCTTCAAAATACACAACTCCTTTTTCCATAAAGAGCCTAATAATGGCAACAACAACAACAACCAAGCCTTGTCCCACTAAGTGGGGTAGGCTACATGATCAACTTTCGCCACAACGTTCTATCTTGAACCATGCTTTTATCCAATTTGTAAATTTCGAGAACTTTCTTAATAACTTCTCTTATAGTCTTTCTAGGTCTTCCTCTAGTTGTTTGACTTCTTTCTATCTGATCTACTCTCCTTACCAAGGAATGTACAGGTGATCTCTCTACATGCACAAACCACGTAAGTCTATTTTCCACCATCTTCTCTACTATAGGTGTTACCCCAACTCTCTAATATTTTCATTTTTAACTCTATCCTTTCTATTTTTACCATACATTCAACGCAACATCATCATCTCTGCTACAATTACTTTATTCTCGTGTTGATTATTAAGCATCCAACATTCTGTCTCATACAGCATCATAGGTCTTACCGGAGTCCGATAAAATTTTTCCTTCAGCTTGAGCGGTACCCTTGCGTCACGTAGAACCCCCAAAGCTCTTCTTCATTTCAGTCACTCAGCTTGAATTTGATGGTTTACATCCCTTTCTATTTCTCCATCATTTTGTATAACAGACCCAAGATATTTAAACCGTGTGACTTGAGGGATGATATGGTCTCCAACTTTCACCTCTAGGTTAGAAACACTTCTTATGATGAACTTGCGTTCCATATACTCCGTCTTACTTCTACTTAAACGAAAACCATGTGTTTCTAAACCTCGTCTCCAAGTCTCCAACCTCTCATCTAAATTCTCCTTCAACTCTCCATGTAGGACTATATCATCTGTAAAAAACATACTCCTCGGTGCTAGCTCTTGGATGTGTTCCGTGAGTACATCCAAAATTAATGTAAAATGGTAGGGGTTTATGATTGAACCTTGATGCAAACCTATTGTAATGGAGAAATCGTTTGTCTCTGCACCAAGTGTCTGCACGCTCGTCGATACCCCTTCATTCATAGCCTATTAATTGCTAATCAGAAGAAAAAATAATCGTGGAAACTATTAGAGTATTGTATTATGTGCAATATTGTGTGTTTTACTACCTATCAGTGTGCTTTGTGTTCTACTAGTGTCTATGGCTTTCAAGTAGTGTTAGTTCCTGTAGCTTCTATGTGTTACTGTTACATTCGGAACAGGCACTACACTACATTGAAGGTGTCAATTATATTTAAAATTCAGTTAGACTCTGCCATATGCACTAACAAGGACATATACAAATGAATCCCTTCATCAAACTAATACATAAATTAGTGAAACTAGATTTACATGATGTACAAAATAGCCAACAAATTTAGCAGTCAAATGATACTAAGTGCATAGAAAACCCAGCATATAAAAGAGGCTACAGCTTGAAGACAGGTAATTGTACATGAAAAGTAGTATATAGACAAATACCTCCACCACATGATATCCACAATGCTTAGCCGCTACATGTGCAAGGGTTGTTTTTCCAAGGCCTGGTGGTCCACATAGCAGAAGAATCTGTAATCATCATAAAACTTCAATAACTAATGCAATTCCCCTCTCAATATCTAACAGCAGGATTGAGAAACATTTAAATAAGTCAAATAAACGCATCTCAAGCCATATGCTCACAAAACCATAACCACTGTGCAACTACGTGATTAAAAGGACTAGAGGGATAACATTATTAATAACATGTTTGTGTTTTAAAAATTGTTTCAAATAATGGGAGCCTAGGTTAGGCATAATGGTTGCAGTTGCTGCCAAATTACACGAGTTAACATGGTAGAACAGGGATCAAGGAATATATGGGAAGTGTATATTGATATATGGAATAAGGGAAAACAACTTACAAACCAAAGCAAAGCTCCACGGTAGAGAACTAGCCTCCCACTGCCTAACCATTAAGGTGAAAATGGAAAATAATAATCTCCTAACTAATTTTCCCCCACTAAGCTACTTATTCAGGGAATAGGAAATATCTTAACTGACTTTGTCACCTCAGCTGTCACACTTTCCTTGAGACTCCTTTCTCACTTTTTCTCTCATACACACACCACACTTTGGGTCCAACATTTCCTTTGTTAGCCAATATATCTCCTTCCTTACTAACAGGCACATTCCTATCATAACAGGTTTTAGTTATTGAATCAGCCTAATGCAATGCCTAAAATAGACCTGTATTCCGTTATGAAATTTTATAGAACCTGCTGCCATGGCAAAAACTTTATAATTCTTGGATGTCCTATACTGAAAGTGCTTTAATATTAATGATAATGACAAAGAATTGGGAAGTCCCAAAAGCTCAAAAACTAACAGATTTGTTTGTACAGCCCGCCAAAAACATTAGATAGGAAGTTGGTCGACTTGCATCAGGTGTGCTGGTCCATCAATGAATATTCTAGTTCTAGAGAACAAAAGATAAAAAGATTCACTATGTGCCAATTAATATTCCACGTGTTAGATTTGTAATTGGAGAGAATATAAGTACTTTTCTCAAAGAAGTAAATGATCACAGCTTAAGAAAAAAAAAATGCCCGGGTCAGATGCTGAAGTAGGAGCTAAGTTTCAAACATGTAAAATATCGGCAACAGTTTCATATTTCAACCAAACCATGTTTACATTCAGAGATAAAAGTTAATATATGCTTTGTAGTTGATAAACTGCTATCGTACATTTGGATCCAAATTGAGCCCCTGTGTACGTTTGAAACGGAAATCGGACCCAAACATAAAAGATTAACTAATACCTTCATTGTTATTCATCAAACCAGTGAGTGCATCAGTATCTGTGAGTATGCATAAGGCTGGCCAAGTAGACTAAAAGTGATGTGCAGTAATTTATACTCTAAACATAACTCGATTAGATAATACCAAATACTGACTTACACATACTACAGCGTCATTAAAAGAGAGGTAGTATGAAAGATGTGAGGTGAAAGTAAGAGTAAAATTGATACTGGTCTAAATACAATCAGAAAATACAATGCCCTGGAAACTCTAGAGGGGAAAGTACAGCAAACAAAAAATTTAAGTACCTTCTGCTCCGGTGCACCAATATTCCGTGTCTTAGTATTGTGCGTATCCTGACTACTCTTTGAATTATCACTCTCATCCCTGCTTCTAGAATTTGTATACCTGTTATTACTCCATACGTGCCCTCCTTTTGTCCTAGGAAAACCTGAACCCATAGGTTTTTGATTATGGGAAATAGTAGAATGCCGTTTCAAAGCAGACAAAACATCCTCTGATGTACTTCGAATTTCAGATCCAAACACAGTAGAATCCCATTGTTTTAACCATAATAGTACCTGTCTTAGACAAAAACTCTAATCAGTTATGGGAACAACATCCAAGTCACCCGTGATAACCAAAGAATGTATTTTCAACTATAGTAGCTTAAATAAACAGATTCTACAACTTCATTTTGACAAAACAATTTCCCTAGTTAAATGCTGCAATAAATATGTACCTCACGATTTGTCTGCTCGTCACTAAGAAGATCAGTAAACGATTTTGGAGCGTATTTATCTACCCAAAGTTTTTCATGGAGCGTTAATGTTTCAGGAACATCTACAACACTTTGGCTTTCAGAACTAGCTTCCAAGGTCTATAGCATCATAAAAACCATAAAAATAACATCAAAATTCATATTATATAACCAACTCTAAACATTTTTCAAGCATCCTACAACTATAGCAAAAAAAAAACATAAGAAACTATTGATCAACTTTAAGCCACTTGAAGTTCACAGCAGAGAATCTTAAGTCCAAACCTTAGCGAAAGTCTCTTCCTCCAACCTTTCAAACAGAACACTGATCGGTTCTAAAGCAAGATCTGCAAGCAAATACAAAAATAAAAATCCAAGTATCCATAACATGCCAATCTGAAATATGTAATCTCATTTTCTTTCAATCTATTCATAGAGATTGGCAACAAATAAAGTAACTAATCAAATCAAAATGAACTGAAAACAAAAACAAAAAACATTTGAATCATAATTTCTAATAAGCCAAATGAGATTGTAATTAGCAAAGTTATGAAAAAAGTGAACAAATCAAATTAATTCAGAAAACGAATTAGTACCAGAAGAAAACGCTCCGCTACTCAGCTTCGTAGCTCGATCTTCACCATAGTACCTATCTAGCTTAGTATAAACCCTATCTCCATTAGGTGCAGTCACCGGCATAACTTCACCATCAATCTCCGATGCAAATCGCGACAATGTCTTTTCCTTGGAGAATCTCACTTCTTCAGCTCTAACTGGAGAAGGAGGAGGGGAGTACCGAAGCCAATCCTCGTCCGCGGGAGGATCTTCAGCTCTAACCCTAACTTTCTCTCTCTTCTCAACATCGGGAGAATCCGAATCCAAATTCAAATCGGAATTCGAATTCGAGCGAGAACGTTTGTGGCTTTTGGATTGAGGTTCGGAAGGAGACGCGGGATCTGGTGGTGGGGATTGTTCGGGTTGGAGTTCGAGTTCATCTTCGGGAGGGTTGTAGAAGTAGTGGTCATCGTCTTCTTGTTCGTAGATACGATAGCTTGATTCGAGCAATTCGAGTTCTTCAGGGAGCGGAATGTCCATGTCCATCATGTCCATGTCGTCGTCCATTGTAGAGGATTGGTTGATGGCGGCGAGTGAGATGGTTAACTTCAAAAATGTTTGATGCGGAGAGAAAGCGAAGTGTGGCGAGGCTTGTGAGAAGGAGGGAAAATACTGGACAGTTTTTGGCGGGAAAGAGATAAGTGACACACGCAGTGATGGTCGATACTTTTTATTATTATAATAAAAAATAAAATAGTAATAGTAAAAAAATACAAAATAATACTCATAAGAATAAGAGAGAAAAGGAAAAATATTCACATTCTTTAAAAAATAAAAAAACTAATCTTCTTGAATTTTTTTTAAGTGTTGTTCTGGACTGGACCGACGTCTGACCCAAATATAGCGAGAGGTCCGAATTCAGCGTGATTTAAGAGTAAGGCCAAATCTAACTCCTCGTTACCAGGGCTTACCCCATGTCCGGATGTCGGGCATTCACCACGTTGAGTTTAACTTGGCAAGTCCATGAGCCCACGAGAAGGACGGTGGACCAGGGCCCCGCGAGCACCTCCATCTACCCTTTTCGCCGAGGACTTTCCTCCTCGTAAGGTTCCTTCACCACGCAATCCTCCGGATAACGCGGAGTCCACGCACCTCCGAGAAGATCGCGTCTCCCCTGAAACTTCGAAGCGGTTGATCCAAGATGGAGACCACGTGCTAGTCTCCAATACACACGTATGATCTTGGTAGTCTCTATTTTGGGCTTGGACATCCAGTCCAATATGGAGATTTTGGCCCGGCGTTGGGGCTATAAATACCCTTTTCACTAAAGGGTCATGTAACTTCAGTTATTCTCACTCTTACCTTGTATTTGCACTCTGATTGCTCTTTCTTCTCACTATGGCATCGGAGTACCTTGCAGATACACCCCCCGGTTTTCAGAAGTCCAACACATTGCAGACCCTGACGATCCTCCTGATCCTGTAAGATCAAGTGTAAATCGTTGATTTTGAAATATTTTAGTTAGTATGGATTATGGAATAGTATATTAATTTATTTTAATATTATTTATTAGTTTTGTTCTATCGAAATCAAAAATGTATAGAGTCGTAAAAGCTCCTGCGGAAATGCAGAGATAGAGCTGTCAATTTAGAAGGTCGGGGTCTAAATTTTAAGGCCAAAAATATATGGCGCTTAAAATTTTATAAGTAAATGAGCCCTAAATAAATTTTCCTAGGAAGTTTATTTTCCCACCTTTAAGGTGTGGCTCACAATTATGAAAACCCAAAATTGTCCCCAGGTGTTTTCGGAGGAGATGCATCTCCAGATGCAGTCACTTTATTTTTTGTCAAAAATTGGTCCAGAGATGCATCTGTGAAAATTCTATGAGGTGCGTTCCAAAATACATCTCCAAAAATACTATTGGACTCATTTACTATGTGTTTTTCATTAAAGTGGTTTATTTAACCATTCAGTGATATTTTTCGAGATACATTTTAAAAATGTTAAACGGGAAATTAAATATATCACCACCTTGCATGAGCATCTCCCTCACACTCCATACCACCTCCATAACCAAAAACCCTCAAGAAAAAGTCTTTCTAAATCAACTTTTCGACTTCAAATAATCATTATGTGTTTTATGACATTTAGGGGATTAAAAGAAGTAGCAATTTAAGGTAAAATTCACTCGTTTCATTCCACATTGCCTGCATTAATCTTGTTTTGAGCTAAAAATATATATGTACGTCCGGATGTGTATCTTTGAATTCTCCTTTTCGTGTTTGGATGTGCATCTCCAAATTTGTATGTTACGGTGAGTTTTTTAAATTGTTTTTTTGTTTTGGTTTGTATTAGATATTGTGCACCCGGGTATGCTTCCCAGAGCGACTGTAAGTAATAATGTCCGATAAAGTGAAGGATGATGTTAAATTGGATGAGGTGAAAGACCAACAAGTATAGGCTTCCGCTTTTGAAAATTGTTGGATGACTTTCAAAATCGCTACATTTTGTTGAGGTTTATTTGAAACTTGGATTTCCTATACCAATACCAAGTACATCATTGAAGTGAACGTCACATTCCATAAAAGAGGCAAAAACTTTGTCGGATCACTTTCTGAAAAGGATATAAGAGTTTACCAAATTGAGCGAGCTTGAAAGAGAATCAAATAAGGAAAAATCAAAGGAGAAACCAATAGTATATTAATGCGGTGATGCATCTTTAGATGCGTTTTATATTGTAATTGATACACTTTTTAAATGTATTATCGTCAACGATGTAATATTGATACGATTTAATACATAAGTAATATATATTCAGCAATGATGGTGTAAATATTGATTGTTTATGTTTATAAATTTTATGGTTTACAACTTCTCTTTATGTTTACACAATTTTTGCTTTGTTTCTGGTTCAAGGGGGATTCCGAATATGCATATTCGAATACACCTCATACTAATTAAAAGAACACAACAAGGCACTTTACGGACATGCATGTCCGTAAACACCATTTTTCGTTAAAAAAAAAAGGTGTATCTAGATATGTATCTCTTAAGAGTGTCCTAATGACATGATAATAATTCTAAGATCCAAAGTGATCCAAAACTTGTATAAATAAGATCTCATTGCCTCTGTCCTCTACAGCGAGAAAAAATCATGAAAGATTTTTGTTTATCATGATTGATAGTTTGGTTGAGTGTAAAATGGTAAGAATACATTCACAAAACTTTAACAAAAGCCAAATTGAACAAGAACTTTAATAAGACATTGTCAATCTAAAGTATTAAAGGCTTTTTTTTATGTCTATCTTCAAAGTCATACTACCTCCAAATAATTTCTTGTCCAACATATTAATGGCTTCTGAAGTAATCCCAACGCAGTCATAAATATGTTTGTCCCTAATGAAACCTCTTTTGTGTTCTGAAACGAATTTTAGGAGCTCAGATAGCCTACTCATCTTAGTGATGATTTTGAATTATGAATTTGCAAGTGCAAGAGATATATACTTCTCTATGGGATATTCTCCATGTTGTTTAGGTATCCAAGTCATATTGGTTGAATTGAGATTATGAAGGATTCAACCTTGTTCAAATAATTGATTCACTAAGTTGATCACATCAATCTCTGTTATATCCCAATAGGCTTGGAAAAAACATCCCCAAAGCCATCAAGGCACGAAGAATATTATCATCCATATTATGTGTTGCATTCTTAATTTCCTCTAGCTGAAGCATTCTGGTTAGATATTCACCATCCATATGAGTTATAAGTTGGTGGATAGTTATCTCCACCGAATCGATATAATTACAATTTTTATAAGCTAAACAAATATTTGTAGAAGTTACTGACATGATTATCTAATTCAATACTTTCCTCTAAAAAATATTTTCATGGCTCAATCTAATGATTTTGTTACCAGTATATCTCAATTTGACTTTGTTGAGAAAAAATGTGTCCTTCTATATCCATCCTTAAACCACTTATTCTTTACCATTTTCCTCCAAAACCGGTCCTCTAACATAAGTTGATCATTTTTTTTCTTTGATCCAAGATCATCATTGTAATTTGCATCATTAGTCAAACTTTGTATCCTAATAACTTAATAATAGTTTGGGTAACTTTAAGATGCATATTGCCAAATGTATATTTGATCCATTTCTTACGAATATGTTTACAATATCTCAACTTAGCATATAAAATAAACATAAAAAAATCAACCACACAAATATTCTAATTATCAGCAATCAGTTATTTGTAACCATCATCTAGAGTCCTTACATTAGAATATTTGAATGGCCTAGCCAAAACGGACCTACCTTTATCATAATGGAGAAGAATAAGGTAATGGCCTAAGTGATTCATGAACAAAATGGAACAATTGATCGTGTTCCAATTATCTAGCCAATTATGATTACAAATGGCTCTATCAAGCATAACAATGGAGTAAGCACCACATTTCCTCCCATTGGTCTGAGTTGCTAGATTTATTTATCCAGCATCACCGATGCAGGGCTTAACCTACTGAGGGATCTTTGCTATAAGAAAATATAATTGAGCCCTCACTAACAACAATTGCTTTAAAGCAGCAGTATAAGCTTGTTCCAAAAATTGACATCAGAGCAATGTCATGGGTTCAAATCTCGCCAAATGTCACTAGGGAGAGATTGTTGGAATTACTTATCCAGCATCACTAGTACAATTCAACGGGCTTCCCTTATCCTTTTTTCAGACCATAGTAAATTCTTCTTAATATGGATCAGAATGACTGTCTTCATCACCCTAAGGGTTATTATTTTTCTCCAAATGCAAACCATCACAGGAATCTCTTACCAAATTCTTACCATTATTTTCCACAACCATGAGATTAGGATCAAGTTGCTATCTTCTATCACCGGCTGTATCTTTCTCAATCACCAAATTTTCATTCAAATCATCTTTAATACTATTTTTTCTTCATTACAATAGCTTGATTCAGATAAATGTTCCTCATTAGCGTTAACCTAATTCGCTAGCTGAATAGCCACAACAAAGTAGTGATTCTCCATGTCATTTTCAAGAGTATAATTTTTTGCCTTATTCAAATCTACAGAGTCATCATCCACTATTTCATTTGCTATGACATTTTCTTATTCATCATTCTCTATCTTTTACGCAGTCATTAGCAGGTATAACATGTTTCGACTTTTTAGGCGTGTATCTTGTAGATTATGTAATCAATGGATTCCCAGGATTCCCGCCTTTCAACTTCCAAAATATGTGAATACTATGATGCACAAAAAAAAAGTGATCATAAAAAATAGGTAAACTCTTGTATTACAATCCAACAAAGAACGCATAACCTTCTCGTTCCACCAAATACGATCAAAGAGAGTACCTGACACGTTAAGGTATATCCGCATACGTGTAGAATGCCCTAGAGTTCTTTTTTCTATTAAGCTTATCAATTGATAAAGGAGTGTCAATACCAAAAACAATTGCAAATAAAGTATTTGACTCCCAATACTTTAATGACAAAGAATACATCCTCAGTCACACTTGAGCATGTGTAATCTTTAAATTTCCAGATCTAAAACTTGGATTCCATGCAAACAAATACACGAGTGAAGGCTTAACATTCCATGTCCCTAAACTCCAAATTTTGTTCAGTTTCTCCCTTGATATGAATGAAAATTAGCCACATCCCAAAAGAGTTAAATCCCAATGAGTGAATACACTTCATAATTTCACGAGTTTGTCACGTAATTTGGATGCCTTCAATGACATATTATCTTTACTATTGATCAATCTCTCATGTGAGTAATTTTTACAGTATTCAAGTTCTATTTTGAAAGCCTATTTGGGTATCTTTATCGAGAGACAGTTACCTTTGAGATAAGGCTTGGCAAAATTATAAATTGGGATGTCACACGCATTTCAAAGAACTTGTGCAAAGGTTTTCTTGTGCTTGAGGTTGGGAAGGAGACGTAGGAGTCATTGGAGAAATAAGAGCCAACATGGAAGGTTTCCATTATGATGACGTGCCCCGAAGGAGTTTATGCAATTAAGTTTTCTTTCAAACCCTAATAGAGGATCCTTAAAATATCTGGGGTTCTGAGTCAGAGCACGGTAATTCCTTTCATAGCCTTGTTTCGACGATCCAACCAATAAAAGTGTAATACTGTGTCTTATGAACCTTGTGTTTTAAAATTAGTTCAATCCAACGATTACCAAATTCATAATCGTTAATTTTCTTAAAATTACGCTAAAGTTAACGATTATGATATAAAATCATCCAAACATAAGCACTTATAAAATATATAAATTTTTAGAAATTACTACTTAAGAACCAAGTAATAAATAAAATAAACAAATTAAGTAAAAAAAACAAAGAATTTTGTAATCATGTATAATAAACTTATATTCTTTCAACCAACAATTCATTACATGATAAAATAAATCAATAAATTCTCTTAAACGTCTGTTCACGTTTATTGTTTTTCTTCTTCAAATAAATTCTTAATTAGTACCACACAATATTTTAGAATACAAAAAGTTAAAAATAATTATATCCATATAAAAAAGAGTGTTTATATTTTGAAGGAGAAATATTTAAATTGAGCGTCTGAAAATTTTCTCAATAGAATGATAATATTATAACATTATGTTAAAAGTTTGTTTTTTTCTTTAGAATCTTTTTAAAATAAGTTACAAATTGTGTTTAGGAAATGAAAAATAAAATTAACTTTTAACTATAAAAAATGATTTTCTATTTATTATGAAAAGATATATACTATATTAAGATAAAACCTCAGTAACGGTATTCCCGCATGTTACTCAAGACAATAAAAACTCATTCAACCAAAATCAATCATTTTCTCTTCATACTTACTTTCATTTTCCTCTCAATCTTTCAACCCCTTCTCTTCATTCTTTTCACATTTCAAAATTTGTTTTGGTTTATGGTTTTTGGAGATGGGGCAACAAACTTTGATCTATAGCTTTGTGGCTCGTGGAACCGTAATTCTTGCAGAGTACACGGAATTTTCTGGAAATTTTTCAACCATTGCATCTCAATGTTTACAAAAGCTTCCTTCTTCTAATAACCGATTCACCTACAATTGTGATGGTCACACTTTCAATTACCTTGTTGATAATGGCTTTAGTATGTTATCTCATGTTTTGTCGTAATTTTTATAGCTTTGTGTGATGGTTGATTACATTCTACGGATTTTTTATTTTTTATAATGTAGATCTTAAAGTATTTTTATCAAGTTATTCATATAACGTGTATGAATTTTGTTGTAAAATATTTCATTTGTCATGGATTTTGTAGCCTATTGTGTGGTGGCAGTTGAATCTGCTGGTAGACAGATTCCTATTGCTTATCTTGAGCGTGTCAAGGAAGAATTCAGCAAAAAATATGGTGGGGGCAAAGCTACAACTGCTTCAGCTCATAGCCTTAACAAAGAATACGGGTATCTCATTTTTTCCTATTAATAATGTTCGTGTCTAACACGTGTCAATTTCATGTTTAATGTTTGTATTTATATTTGGGTCAATATTTCATAGATTATTAAACATGTACTTAAACATGATTAAGTAATGGTATACACAACATTTTTTACAATGCATGTGCTTGATATAAAAAATAAGCTATAAAAACATGATGGTTAATTGTTCCATTATGTATGAAAATCTACACAGGCCTAAATTAAAGCAACAAATGCAATACTGTATTGATCATCCTGAAGAGATTAATAAACTTGCTAAAGTAAAGGCTCAAGTTTCTGAAGTTAAGGGTGTTATGATGGAAAACATTGAAAAGGCAAGACCTTTAAAATTACTATTGGTTAAAATTCTAATATGAAAATATTACTTTATTCAATGACCATAGTATAAAATATTTTTTATTTAATTTATAGGTTCTTGATCGTGGAGAAAAGATTGAGATGCTAGTGGATAAGACTGACAACCTTCGATCACAAGTTAGTAGTAAACATAAAATATTTCATTAATCATCTTTTGTTTGAAATAGAATCCACAGCAATCAAAAGCTTGACACGTTTACACATTTAAAGCATTGTTGATCGTTCTATTTTGATCAGAAGGTTTAAATTAAAATAGCTTTTACTTTTTATTTGTTAATTTACAAGTTTCAATATGAACTTTCTGATCATAATCAAAGATATGTTAATGCTCTGAATGCGTAAATATGTATAAGGCGACTGTAGGGAATTATCATCTGTTTCATTTCTACGTGCATTTAACGTATTTATATCACATGTTGCAGGCACAAGATTTTAGAACACAAGGAACGAAGATGAAAAGAAAGATGTGGGTTCAAAATATGAAAGTCAAATTAATTGCTTTCGGTATTGGCTTAGCAATAGTTTTGATGATTTTTATGTCAATATGTCGTGGCTTTAGTTGCTTGAAGTAGTTTTTTTTCTTCTCTCAAATGAATTGTACAAGATTCTGTTTGTAATATTTGTGTATGTTTTTAACTTTATGAACACTTTTAGTTGATTATACAACTCAATTATATAGACTAGTCAAGTAGTATATTTACTCAATACGGTATGTTAATTTTTTTAGTTGCATTATAACATGTACATTTATATTTAGTTTAAGAAGTTAGAAGATAGTTGAAAGTAAGTTAGATTTGTTTTACTTAGCAAGCTAAGGCTCAATGTACTTGTATAAATTCATGTAAATACGAATTCTTATTGAATCAATATAAGAATGAGATTCTCTATATTATCAACAATTATTTTGGAGCCTTTACCAAGTATTGGAAAATTTCTATAGTAAGAAAGCCAGACATGTGATGCTTCATATGGAGATTCTAAGATTTTATTTATGGCTGTTGAAGACCAAAATTAAAATTATTTCGGTAACAATGTTCGTAAGAATGGATTTAGTTGTGGTAATGGTGGAATAACTAGTTTTGGTAGATGAAAAAGTCTTTAAAGCAATGCACTTTTGAAAATAAGTTTGGTCACATAATTTATCAATGTTGCCATTTTTCACTTGGCTACAATATAATAGTTATACCTCTACCAAAAGTATTACTTTTGGCGGCTCTATAGATCCAAATGGACGACTATTCATACAAACCACAAGAGTGAATATTGACATAGATAAAAAGAAAATGTTAATAAAAAACCATGATCAAAAGGTCGTATTTCATCTATTTGATAAAGGGAAATGAAATGACACAAACAAACAAACATCTACCATCTGAATCATATGGAAGCCAAGACCATATAAAAGGCAGAACCATTGAAGATCAAGTTCCATCATCGAAGCAAATGACACAAAAAATAGTCAAGCACTCTAATTGACCAGATATGTACTTTGATACACCTTGAATTTCATGAATATGCATGTCAAGCTAATCGAAAAAAGAACGCTTGATGGGAGGAATAATTTCCGCAGGAAATTCCGCAGGTATACCTGCGGAATAATTTCCGCAGGAAATTCCTCAGATAATACGTGTATTTCTAGTAGTGAGTAAAACATTTAAGCGTGAATAGAATATTGTATTAATATGTAAGTCCAATAAATTGATCTTCTTTTTTACTTATAATTGAATAAGAGTAGCATGATATATATTCTTCTATGCACACTTTTAAAAGGAAAAGAAAAGAAAAAGTAAAGTTCTTCCATACCCACTGGCATGTGAAATCAAACACAGTAAATTAAACATATATGACCTTTGAAATCAAACATATATATGCTACTAATTCAACCGTTAACGCAAATATAATATTATCATTATTACTAGCGTTCAGATGGTCACGCACTTATGTGTCCGTTTATCCGTTTTTATAATATAAATCCGTAAAAATATGAGCAACATTTTTTTAATTAAATTTAATTTTAAAAAATACAGCACTTGAAAATTAATAGTATAAGATTATGTAAAAGTATAATAATGTTTTCAATAAAATTATTATGTAAATTATACAATATTCTAAAAATAAAAATTGTAGAAAAATAAACTACACAAAAACAAAGTTATATATATATATATATATATATATATATATATATATATATATATATATATATATATATATATATATATATATATATATATATATATATATATATATATATATATATATATATATATATATATATATATATATATATATATATATATATATATATATATATATATACCCAACATTAATATATTAATATATTGATCTTTAGATAGATTGCTTATTCAACGTTAGTTATTCAAGCTCTGGATTTCCACTATTTTGTTTACTCTATCCATAATTGATAATTGTGACTATTACTACCAATATTAAAAGCAATAATGCAGTTAAACTTCTAGAAGTATTTAAACCTACGTTTTATTTTTTTAATGATTTTTATTCAAGGCGAGATCTTAAATAGTCAATTAATATTTGATGTGTTGATTTTTTAACATTTGTTATGTATACAACTCTTAAAAACTATTTCTAGCTATAGGTTGCCGGTGCTAGAAGGCATATGTTTGTCATAGTTAAATTTCAACTTGCATAGTAAAATAAAATAAGCACCTGCCTTTTTATTTATTAAAGAGGGCTAAGGCCTAAAAAGAAAAAAGGAAAAAACTACATCAATATCAATTTCGAGATAAAATATTCGGATGCATTTAAAACAAAAAACTGTCTAATGAAATTTGGAAAATGAACTCCAAATTTTAAATCTATTCTACTTCATCATGCATCTCCATAAGGCGTAAAATCTAATTAATCATCGAACCTCCCTCTCTATAATTTGAGTTTTTCCCAATTCAAACATTTTAACAACATTTAAGATTGCTATTGAGGAACAGAGGTATTGTTGTTGCTGATTCTGATTCTGTATGTGTTTTTGGCTGCCAAGTCGGGGAAGATAATCATCATCTGTTTTCGGGGTGTCTTAAAACTCGTAAGCTGTGGGAAATGATACAATCTTGGTTAGGAATTATTGTACAGTTTAATTCAAATTCTGTATCTTTCTACTGTAATTTTGTTGAGTCCATGAAGAGTATATGCAAGGAAAAAGCTGCAGGTGGAATTTGGGGAGCTGCTTGTTGGGCTATATGGAAACAAAGAAATAATATTATATTTAATAATGTTGTTGAGGATCTTGATAAAATTTTCCATGATACAAAAATCTTAAGCTGGCAGTGGCAGGTTTTAGGAACTAGGGAGGTTAGAATGTGTGCATTCTATGATTGGTATCATCATCCTTACGAAGTGTTAGCTATGTAAATCTATTGGGGCTGTTGTAAAAGTAGGTTTTGGTGGTGTATTGTATTAAGTTTATGAGTAACTCAGACTTGCATAAAGAGATTGGGCAAAAATGCGACATCATTTGCGGTTGCACCACTTTCAGAATCAAATAGATGTTTGTTTGATTAATATGCATGACTTCACACGGGTTACTCGAGAATCTTTTCACTATATAATTAGGTGGATGATATATCTATTAAATGAGTGTAATCGGCTAGTCAAAGATGATTCAATTCCTAACATTAATATTTACTTATATTTCAATATTATTGTAAACAAGTTATTGATATTTCCAAATCAACATTTTAAAAAATATATAATTAATAAAATATCCACATAATTTATAAGGTCTTTATAGATTTTTTTTTTATTTTCTAATTTTTTACTCAAAAAAGTCTTCCCAAATTGGAGTTAAAAAGGAATAGTCAATGATGAAACACCCCAAATTAAGTAATATCTTCGATAATGAATCCTTTAAGATTTGTCGGGGTGAGTCCTTCAAACACGACTTGCAAAGGTGATTCTTTTAAGTGTTGTCTGGGGGAATAACCAATTTGGTCTTTGTCTCCAAGCACCTAAGATTTTATACTTCTTTTTGGTATGAAGTGGATATTGTACTTGAATAGCTTAATTGACTAGGACACCATTATACCTATTAGATCCGACTTTTTAAGGGTTTAGTAAATGAGATAATTGGTTTTGACCATCAAACATTATCCTTGGAAATATGGTATGAGTTTCCTCACAGTAATCATGGTCGAAAACGCTAATCTCTCAATTTTTTATACACGGTCTTAGCACCTTTGAATACCTTGCTCATGAAGTAGACTAGTGGTTCAACCTTGTTTTTCTCCTAGACGAGTACGTAGCTCATTGACCTATTAGTGACTTAGTGACTGATGAATACAAGTATATGATAAAGTATATGATGTGCTTACCTCGAAGCCTATTAGAATGGGTGGTGTCACAAAAAATATTCAATGTCGCGAACCCCTCGTTGCGTTCGTTTGTCCACTCGAACTTATCCTTCTTCTTTAGAGTAGCAAAGAAGTTGATTACTTTGTCACTTGCAAAAGAAAGAAAATGTGATAATTCAGCTAAGAGCTCAGTTAGTTATTGAACCCCCTTGATGCTATAAGGGTTCCTCATGCTAATGATTGTCTGAAACTTTCTAGGGTTCGCCTCAATTTACTGAAGGATCCTTGCTGCTTATAAGACAATTACCCACATGACCTTCACTAAAGAACCCTTGTCGCCTACTAGACAATTTCATGTTAGACCATCATTGAATGATACTTGTATCCTGCAAGACAATTATACACAGGACCTTCATTGAAATCCTTGCCGCCTATAAGAAAATTGTACGTTGCACCTTCACCAAAGTATCGTTGCGGTCTAAAACAAATTCAACGAACCTTTATTGAAGGATCATTGTCGCATAGAAGACAATTATATACTGAATCTTCACTGAAAGATCCTTGTGACATATAAGACAATTATACGCTGCCAGACCACCACTAAAAAATCAATACCAAGAAGACTCTACGTTTGAGGAACTCACCCAAATAATACTGACTCACCTCAAACAATAAATCCATATTGTCAAAACAATATAAACCCTGAAATTAATGAACGAAATAAATTAATTACATATTAATCCAAATTTAAAAATACTCATACAATGCCCATGATGCATCTAATTCAATTGTAAGATAAAATACTAACGATAATCAAGATTGACTAACATTTAGTGTAGACAATTTTTTTTTATTCTTTTTATAAAAATGTAATTCTTATTTTTAGCTTTTAATATTTTTCTTTTAAATTTTGTATTTTATAATTCAACATATATTTTTATCTAAATTTAAAAGTACACATATAACTAATGCCCATGACCATGATACATTTTAGATGCATCTTTTAATGACATATGTACTTTTATTATTTAGTTTAGTTAGAAAGTTTATTATTACTTCCACCTTGAGTCATTATCTAAAATCTTAGAGATAATGAAAAGGAAAAGATAGTGGTTAAAAAGAAAACAATTTGGCAAACAGTCTTAAATTTTTGGCGTTTTATACCATACTAAAATTTCAAAAGGACAACTCTACAAAATATACTCATTCAGGTAAGTGGTATTGGCATATATCTTAAAGGATATTGAGTGGAATCAAGCCAAACAAACACATAGAAGCATGCACAATAGAAATGCAACAAAGTCATGAGAGAAAGTGATGGCCTCACATGTGCTCCAATTGCTTGTGGAATGGCTCTTTGTAGGGTCCTAAAGGTGAAACTTTTCAAGATTACATGATGAGATTGAGATGGAGAAACCCACCCTTGAAAGAGACAGAACATTGAATGGAATGCTTTTATATATTTATCACCTAACTTTTTATGTCTGTATCCTTTAGATTGGTAGGGACGTTGGGTATACTGGTTGGATATTTGGTGGGGGCCATTTTCCAGTTCGTGTGTGTTGTGGTTTATATTTTGCTCACCTTTAATTTTAAATATATCATGTTGATATTTACTTAATTATTACATATGTGCTGACGTCTAAATGTTTGTTTTGTATGTAAAACTCTTTCTTTTTCTATTATCAGCCATGTATTTTTTTTTGTTGGCAGTAAAATCACTTTTTCTAGAAGATCAAAATCTTACGGGACCCTTTCTAATATATTCTTATAGTATTTTTTATTTTCCATTTTTTTTTTTGGTTTTCATCAGTTCACTAGACAATTTAATTTTGTTCGGATCAGTTCTGATATCAATTGATTTTCAATTCCTTTTCGATCAGAGTTGCGGAGAATTGAATTGTGAACATCCTTATTAAATTCAACGTCAATCACCATTAGACGAACTAACGATTGGTCCTATATTTTTCTTTTACCGAAAATAGTCTCATTTGGGATGTATTGGTGCACTAAATATAAATATCTCTCATAGTCTATTCAATTATTGATACTCCATATGCTGGTAGTCTACCCGATTTTGCTAAACTCAATATTGTTGGTAGAATGACAATATTTTGTACATTTTTTTTGTTATTGTAATGTATCGTAGGATCGGCCTTTAAGGAGGTTGACACACACAAGTTTTTAAAGTGTTTGCTTCCCCGCGACCTTGACCTTCAAGGAATGTGTACGACAATGTAGGATCATAATTCCAATGATAATCATAAGATTCTTTGAAACGATCAAGCCGAGGAGTAAGAGGTCTATGGAATAGGGTCATAAAGGTTTATCTCATACTAAGATGTTATTATCGAGTGATCGATCTGAGCCTTACTCATCTCAGAAAAATACAACTTTCATTCACCATGAGATACCCGTCCATACCCTATATTTTTGTACCTTATCCAATTATTGTATGCTAAAGACAAAATATTCCATATAACTTGTACTCCCATGGATTTAAGTCTGACAATGATTGGAGGGTTCATAAACTCACAAAACCCTAGAAAAGGAAGTATATACATTATATTCCCTCCATCTCACAATGAGTGACGCAGTTGACCATTTTATACAGATTAAAAAAATAAATAAAAAAGAGAGAGAATAATGCTTTTACTAAAGTACCCCTTATCAAGTATTGAGAACGATAAAAGTAGTATTAATTAGAGGGTAAAATTGGAAAAAGTAATTAATATTGCATTGGAATTTGAAAATGGTCATTCATTTTGGAACATTTTTATTTTTGCAAATGAGTCACTCATTGTGGGACGAAGGGAGTACATAATTTTTTGGGTGGTGATTGATTCTCTATACACTTAATAATCAAATAAAAACCCTAGGCAACCATCCCTCACTATGTGGAAAGACCCTAGGACCGTGTTATAGACTAGAACGTTGAAGCCTTTCATAAGGTTACAGTGAAAAAATAGATGACCTTTCTCCCTCACCATCACCATCAACATGAACCATTTATCACGACACTAGCATGATGGAATGACAACATATCAACCACTACCAAAAATGACTTGAATGACATTGTACTAAATCAACTAATAAAAACGATGATATAGTTGTAAGAGCATATTGAAAAGCTACATGTGAGGCTGTAAGAGCAGGAGCATCTAAGGCATGAAGCCATATAGCCTTTGTATGACGATCTAGAACCTTTGAATTGATGACTTTGAAATTGCACCCATCGTTGATATCATTTTAGTTTTGATGATTTGTCAATTTGCATGTATATGTGTTATTTGATTTATCGCATGTTTGTACTTTGTCCATTGTATGAATTTATTTACATTGTTGTTGTAATTCATTTGGAATAATTTTTATTCGTTTACTTTAGCTATAACTAGTTTTTGTACCTATAAGAACCTCTCCATTAGTTGATTTGGTAATTGTATCCATAAAAATATTTTTCTTTTTTAGCCTATAAATTGATTTTGTATCAATATATATTATGTATTGATTGAATCACAAGTTAGCATAATTGAATCAAGGTTGTAAAGATGTGTGATTCGAATCATGCATAATGTGACTCGAATCATGAAGTCTTGTGAAAGTTGAGAATTGGCCCTGTCTCATTGAGTCAAATCATAGAGGAGTGTGATTCAGATTACAACTCTACTCGAATAGAATCATGAGATACACATGACTCGAATCATAGTTTCTTTCCTTTCTTCCCAACCTTTGACTCAAGTTGTTATTTTTTTGCTTCAAATAATTACTTTATGATTTGGTGAAAACCCATGTCTCTGTTGTTTTTAGAGTGTCTCTACCCTCTAGTACCATAATTTTTCTTCGATCTCTTTTGTTTTTGTGTACGAGTGAAACTGTGTCACAAAATGAGTGAGAATCTCAAAGTGTGAGAAAACACAATCTCTAGTAACATCATTGTTTTTTTGTAGTAGAACAAAAAAAAGAAGAGAGAGAGAGAGTTGATTAATTAATTGATGGAACTAATCAATCTCTATACCATCATCAATAACCTAGAGATCCATTTATGCCAAGAACCTTGAGAGAACCTAGTGTGTATTCTTCATTCACCAAACCCATCTCCTTGTTGATCTCTTGCGATTAGCCTCATACAACGTGGATCTTGTGAGTGTTAGTTGTATGTGTGAGAGATTCTTCAAATACTATTCATCATCTTCAACCTTTTTCAAGAACCATTGTAGTGGATCTCGAACTTTAAAGATTGAGTGTGAGAAGGAGACTAAAGTTACATTTAGGAATCTAATATTTGTGTATCAGGTGGAAGAATCATTTCTTGTACATGGATTTTGGTTGTGTTGTTCATAAAAAGAGAACAGTGTCTCTATACTCCATCGAAGACTTTGGTGAAACCTTGTGAAGGTTGTTGCAGAACAAAGTTTGGAATTATCTGATTATTCGAGGCTAATGGCAATTGCCCCGACAAGTCTTTGTTAGATTCGAGGAAAGAATGCTGCAGAAATGAAGCTTGGAGAGGGTTATTGTGGACAGAAAGATTATTGGATCAAGATCATTGAGGATCTTGTATGTATCACTTGAGTATCTACATCAATAAAAGGAATTTTCATTTGATTTGTGTTTAGGCTACTACAGTGAGTCTATTAGCATTTGGTTTGATAATAGTTTGTTGTATCAGAATACTTGTATATTAAATCTTGAAAATAGTGGAAAACCTGATTATTTCCTAATGGTTTTAAACCATTGAAGACTATAGTAGATTCCTGCGAGGACAATACCATTGAACCAATATATATCTCAGTGTACTCTCATTTTTACCTATCTCTCTTTAATTTTATGATTTCATCATGTAAATGTTAAATCATAGCATAATTTGTATGCAATCTAGGTTAGACTGTGCTTATATTGGTTGATTGTATAAGCATAGGTATGTGTTGCATCAAACATATTGAATCATCTTTAAGTAAATTGTGATGAAAAGCATGACTATATTGGGATATTAAATTGCTTTGATCAAGAAACTTGAATTATAATATTTAGTTTATTTCCTTGAAAGGATCATGTTTTTAGAGACACCATTGAAATATATTGGTTAGAATTCATGTTGATCAGATTCTAAGCTTTCATCTTATTTTGTTTTCACTTCTGTCCATTAAACTCTAATTTTGTATTAAAAATTTTGAAATTATTTTTAAAGGAGACCGGTATATTCAACTCTCCCTTCTTGAACTTTTTCCCATTTATATTTCCAACAAACATACATGGTAATATCCTGATGAAAGTATTTAAATTCATACTTCTTACTCAACTGCCACTAGTAAACAAGTTGATGGGTTTGGGCAAAGAAATTGGTGTGATTATCATCAGGTGGAATTTATGACACTAGGGAATGTATAGTCTTGCAGAATAGGATCAAGCATCTTAGTTAAGTCTAAAAACTCGAGAAATATGTATGAAGATGAAGAAAGACACAAACCATATCACCATATTTGTAAGTGCCTAAGTATTCTAACTATCCCCCGAAAGAACAAATCAAACTTTTGAAGAAAAATGGGTGTACTTGAAAAAAAATTACAAAAAAAGAATACGAGGACGAACTTATATGTATAAACAAAAACAACACTATAGGTTTCTCCTAAAGTGATACTTTGACAAAAATGATTAACTTTAAGGACCATTATCTTATTATGTTTACAGTCAAATACTTTGAAGAAGTTCAACCATGTAAAGATGATACAATAGCCACATAAATGGTAATAAGAAATTTGATGATTAACTAAGTATATTGGTAGATCACGTAAGCTCAAATAGTATTCTTAAATGAGAATTTTCCAAGATGATGGAGTTTCCTCACGAGATCATTAAAATGTGTGGAGGGACCCTCATGGGATTTTGGGAGGTGCAAGTACAAATCAATGGGTATGTGGATTTTTGTACGACTTTAGATGAACAAGAGAATGCAAAAATGGTGTATGAAGTACATGATCATTGGCATCAAATCTTCATAAGATACAATTATTGTCTCACGAGGCACGAATATGTTAGGGGCGACATTTCCAACTTGCCTCTTATTCTACAAATACAAATTGTGGATAAGGAGAAAAAAAAGAGAAACTAAAGAAAAAAGAGTGACATTACAATATTCTAGATTTGGATCTTAGATTTGACTTAGAAAGAGATGAACATTGAGCTCATCCTTTAGACAACTAAAAGGGGAATAAACATATTGTCACATGGCCAAATCATGAAGATATGTGCATCTAAGAGTGAAGTTACTGGAAAGGATTTTAATAATTTTTTGAAAGAAAGTTCGCTTGCATTGTGAACAAGAAACATGCTAGGAATAAATCCGAACACCATATATCATTGATTGTTAGTCGATCTTAATACTTGATTAGTCATGCAAAGGAAAAGGCTTATGAGGTATAGAATAGATAGGTAAACAATATTGGTCAATGTTAAAAAAGAAGGATCTATGTTCATAGATTATACCATTTCGAAGATACAATTATGACAAGGTAAAGACATAGATTATACCAACTCAAAGATACAATTATGACAATATTATTTGTCATGATTTGAATGTGAATGAATGATTGCAAGAATCAAAACAAAATACTTTAAGGTAAGCATTCATATGAAAAGATAGTAAAAAATGGTTGAAAGATGAGATGCATTAGTTGATAAAAAAAAACATACTTGGGAGCTTGTGAGTCTACTTAAGGAAAAAAAATGATGGATGCCAATGTATCTTCAAGAAGAAGGAAGGTATTATGGAGATTGAAGAATCAATATCTAAGGTAAGACTTGCTGGAAATGGGTTTACTCAGGTGAAGGAGATTGATTACAATGAAGTATTTTCACCCATGGTAAAATATTGATCTGTAAGTATACTTATGAAATTGTAAGTAAATACGATCTTGAATTGAAACAGATGGATGCCACAATGATTTTCTTACACAAAGATCTTGAAAATATAATCTACATGGAATAGCTAGAAGATTTTGAAGAGGAAAAGTCTAAAGTGTGTTTATTTAAGAATTAATTGTATTGGTTTGAACAAATCCCAAGGAAATGGTACCTCCATCTTGAAGAATATCTTCTTAAGCATGGTTTTGTGAGAAGTGGTTATGATAGTTATGTATACATATTGGAGAGGAATGAGGAATTCATTCTCTATATTATTTTATATGTTGATGATATCTTGATGTAAATATCTTATGTGGAAGAGATCAACAATCTCAAAAACAATTTAAATGGATAATTTGAGATGAAATATAATGGTGAAGCTAAGTGGATTATATGGATGGATATCACAAGAACCCATAAAAGAAGTGAATTGTTCTTATCTAGTCTAGTTACTTGAAAAAACTGGTGGAATGGTTTATAATGCAAGATGCTAAAACCATCAATATTATTTTAGGTTATCACACAAATCCCTCCGGTATGTAATATCCTCAAATAAAAGAAGAAAATAAAATAATGGAGAGTAATACTTATGAAAGTGGGGTTGGAAGCATCATGTATGTTATGGCTTACAGCAAACTAATATGCAATCACTACTACAAAAAACGCACCTAACATCATACATGAAATGCGTTTGACCTTGGCTACGGAAGCGAGGTAACGAAAGGTGTCATGAAAATCTACCCCTTATCACCTCGGATATTAAATTATCGAGGGGCAAAGTTAAAAGCACGTGGGTTCGATTCCCATCATCAACATTTTTATTATTTTCAGAACTGGATGGCGCGTCCAATATTAACACTCGATGTTTTTAAGAACCGAGGTGATAAATTAATGTTCTTACCACGATTTATTGAGAAAACTGAGGGGTTAAGATTTTTTTGTACTGTTGTTTTCACGTGTATAACTGAATACATAACCATATTTTGCAGAATCCTGAAACAGAGACATTGTACATTTTGCCAATTATTCAATCTAAAACACAAATATTCATTGATTACACCAAATGCAAACCCAAAATGGCACACACTTTATAATTTTGCATCAAAACTAAAACAAATGATTAATAAATAAAAGCAATAAACCATTTACTTATTAGTTTTCCCATTTCGCCTCTTCATGATCACAACAAATAACATGCATAACATCTAAATCATTTTCTTTAGATGATATTGACGTACACGTGTTGTTAAATAAGGCGTCTCATAGTTAAAATTTTGATTTTTATGTACTATCGGGAATATTTTTCCTTGAAGAACAATTGACCTTCTAGTGTTAGATGGATCAGTGACATAAAAAACTTGTTTTGCTTGGTTTTCCATGATGAATGGTTCGTTCTTATAAGATGCCTTTCAAAGATCAACCATGTGAATCCTAATTCATCAGTTTCGACACTAGTGTTATTCTCAATCCACATGAACTTAAATAAAAACACTTTAAAAGAAACATAGTCAATCTCCAAAATCTCCTTAATGACCCCAAAGTATCCTTTAGATGCTTGTACAAGATTGTTATCTCTGGAACTAGAAAAGTACATGGATCCAACCTCAACCATAACACCATTATTTTGCATAGTGCTACGATCATCTTTTGATTTTGTATAGAACAAATATTTACTAATGTCGTATGCACTTCAAGTAATTACATTAAACTTAGACATACGTGGCATCCATTTGCAATTATCTGATGCACCACTCTATTTAGAAATACTTTCATTAAACCAATATATGAAAGTTTTGTTATGCTATGTCAGCAATCATTTTTCATTCATCTAGGGGAATTTTTATTTTATAAGACTTCCGTGAGCGGTCAAGTAAGGACCAACTTCACTATGGTTGTTCAATATATACAAATGTGATTGAAGAACTACTTCTTGACTAAATGTCTTAACATTTAAATCTTGAATACCCATACCATCATAAAATCCATCATGACGAGACTCGGTAACTCCTTTAAAGTTCACATCTAAGAAATAATTTGTACGAAACTCAATATCTTCTTCTGTAATGTACCTGATTAAGGGCTTTGGAGCGATACCAAACTCCTGCTCTCCATTAAAAGCATTGAGCAATCTACGATATTGATGATTAGGTCTTAGAAATTTTTGATGCCCAAGATAAATTGTCTTTTTTACTTTTTATAATTGGTGGTGACATGTATCAACTTCACATATAGGAAACAATTTATGACTCTTGACGTTGTACCCAGACAAATTACCATATGCATGAAAGTCATTGATTGTGCAAAACAATATGGGACACAAATTAAAGGTATCACCTGTATACGCATCATCAACATCAACACTTACTCCCACAAAAGTCTTAAATCTTTAATCAATGGCGTTAAATAAATATCTATGTCGTTCCTTCGTTGTTTTGGATCGGGAATCATCATCGATAACATCATATACTTGCCATGCACAACCATGGAGATAGGTTATAAAATAAGAGAATAACAGGCCATGAAGTATGGTTAATATTCAAATTACCAAAAGGGTTAATTCAGTTGGTTGCAAGTCCAAGCCAAAGGTTCCTTAGTTCATCTAGTATTCTTTGCGTTACTAATATTAGCAAACAATATCTTGCACCTTGCAATTATCGGTGGGTATCACATCACCTTGGCAGGAACACCCTTGTTAATTGCACCATCATCATTATCAATATCATTATCCTTCTTCTTTTAGTGCGACACCCCACACCTCGGGCACTTCTTCAAGTTTTCAAACTCTTTCCTATATAAGATGCAATCATTATGACAAGCATGTATTTTGACATAGTTCAAATCCATTGGACACAATATCTTCTTGGCCTCATAAGCACGATGCGACAACGTGCTACCTTCGGGAAGCAATTTTTTCAACAATTCAAGCAATTTAGTGAAACTTTTGTCCGTCCATCCACCTTTTGCCTTAAGATTAAATAGTCTTAAGATATATGACCGTTGTACCCCAAAATTTGCCCACACTTTTCAAAAATTTAAAACTATTTCAAAATTGGATTTTTATAAAATCTTGGGTTATTTACATTGACATCCTGAATTTTATAAATATTCGATTTAAAGTCTATTTTAAAATATAATAATTTACTCTTAAATTATTTATATTTTAATAAATAGAAAAATGTTGGCCGATGCTTCATACACTTTCAATTGGCTTTTTATTTTGAATAAATTATATAGCATAATTGGTAAGGAAGTAAGTTTGCAAGTATAAGGTCTCGATTCGAATCTCACTTCTAACACTTTCTCCTTTTATTTGTTTCTAACTATAGTTTTAATTTTATTTTCATTTATATTAAAAAAATAAAATCACAAAAAATAAGTTTTTTTAATCAATTAATTTTAATTTTAATTTTTGTTTTTTTTTTAATTAAGCTTTTTTAAAATATTCATTTTTTTTACTTTTATTCAAAAAATCACAATTTTTTTTTAATATTTAAATATTATTTTCGTATTTATTATTTATTATTTATTAAAAAATATTTTTTTCTCTTTATTCATATTGCATTCGCAAAAACATCCAAAAAAAATCATAAAATATTTAAAAAATCCAAATCTTTTTTATTTTTTTTTTTATTTTTCTACTAAGAGTAAGTTTTTTTTTCTAGTACTTTTTTATTTTTATGAATTAGTGTTAATATTATTATTATTATTATTATTATTACTATTATAATTATTAAGCCAAAATAAATAGCAAAATGTGGGTGCCCATTTTAAGAGGTTTTTAGAAGCCAAATCAAGCTCCTTCAAGGCCCTTAATCACCATCAAAAATATGTTCTCATGAACTTGGAAATATTTCAAAATAATAAGGAAAAAATACTCAGCTTTCAAGACTATCAAAGGCATGGTTTCTTGCCTTAAACCTTCACTCATCCACTTTATAAATTGACAACACTTCTTCAACACAGGGGAAACGAAAAAAGCTAGCCAAGAGACTCTATTCAAACTTCCAAAACTTTCAAAGAAAAGTGCAATTTCATATTTCTTGCTCCAATCACTCTCAATCCAAAACAACTATCCTAAACTCTTTTTGAAGCATCAAAGAGTAAGTATAGATCAAAGGATTGGTTTATAACATTCAGAATGAACACATCATGAACATATTCTTCATCCATGTTAAAATTTTTGTTTTCTTATTATTGTTGAATTCAATATGAACTAACAATGTTAATGTGTTACTGAGATTAAATATAGCAGGTTTGACTTGTCACAGGACCTAAATCACTATTTGCCATGGTTAGAGCATTTTGCTGGTGATTCCAAGAATGTGGGTTTAATTCTCAGCCATGACAAAACCTTTTTTTTTTGTTTCTCACTTGTTTTTGCTCTTTTAGTTTACTATTTATTTTTCTTTTTATTTCCAATCATTGTTAAATAAAATCAATCAAAACAAAAAAAATACAAACATAAAAAATAGTATTAACATTGGAATTAGATTTTAACTTTTTAATGTGAACTATATTTTAATTAATTGATTAGTAACCTTGATTTATTTCATTTATAAAAGAATCTCTCACAACTACATAAAGCTTCTGAAATTAAAATAAAAAATAGTACAAAAAAATAAAGCTTCTCAACAATAATAACAAGAACAATAGTAGGAGAACAACAACAGCAAGAACAACAATAATGGAGAACAACAACAAGCAGAACAACAACAACGGAGAACAACAAGAACAACAGTAATGGAGAATAACAACAAGAAAAACAGTAATGAAGAACAAAAAAAAATAATAACATACCACAGAGAAGATTTTTTAGATTAATGGTGAAAGAGTTTTTTTGTTCGCTATGACTCCTTGGAGATGAAGTGTTATTTCATTGACTGGAGAAGTAGTATTCTTTCCTTAGGACTCGAAAATTAAAGGCAAAATATCCTTTTTGGTCCCGTATGTTAATTTCGAGATTCATTTTGGTCCCTTAACTTCAAAAAAAGTTTCATATTGGTCTCTTAACTCTTTAAAAGGTACCATTTTAGTTCTTTTTGTCATATTAGCAACTGATTTAGCGACTGATTTTTGAGTTTTTCCGTCGCTAAAATGACAAAAGGGACTAAAATGACACATTTTGAAGAGTTAAGGGACCAATATGGAACTTTTTGAAGTAAAGAGACCAAAATGAACCCCGAGGTTAACATACGGGACCAAAAAGAGTATTTTGCCAAAATTGAATCAGGTAGACATTGAGGGAATAAAAAATATAAAGAATATTTATCTCAGTTAATCTAAAAACCGAGGTAACATAGCTGACATAAAATTTATAAAAAATAAAGGTGCATTTTTGGTTGCAAAAGAATAAAAAATTAGGGATTTTTTATCTCGGTTTTACAGAAAACCGAGGTAACATATCCGTCGTAAAATCTACAAAAAAGGCGCCTTTTTGGTTCCATATAAAATATTAAATAGTAAGAGCCGTGAATCGAACATCAAACCCTGAGCATATATGTATGTCGGTTTTACTTAAACTAGTACTTCTACCCGTGCGATGCACGGGACAAAATGTGGATATATATATATATATATATATATATATATATATATATATATATATATTGTATTTTTATGTAAAAATATAAATGTATGAAAATAACAAAAATATATATTTTTTCATACTACAAAACAAAAAAGTACATTCCACTAATACAATAAGAACATGAAACATAAATTATCCTCCTCAGACTTTCCCTACAATTGACCAAAAATATAGTAAATTAATCTTTGAATTTTGAAAGCAAAAAGAATAAATATAAAAGAGAATGTAAAACTTTTTATAGCACTGATAATTACATATAACCTAATTCATTATGCATATGTTGAAAGTGAATTAAAATAGCAATTTAAACAAACTTGCACAATATGTATGTAATGTGCTGTGTGCAGCAAAACCTTTCTAATTTGTAATTGGCACTATCCACCCATTTTAAAAAAAAGTAAACATCACACAAATTAATGAAATCATATATTTATTTATATATTTATATATTTAGATATAAAAGTATTGAAGTAAAAAAATTTGTAACTATCCGAAAATCATTCGATAGCATAATCAAAGTTTTTTTTTTAAATATGTTGTTAAAAATAATTAAGTTAAGAATATCAAAATTTTAAATTGTTACTTACATTAAATATATAATATTTTTTAATATCAAAGTTTTTTTTAAATATGTTGTTAAAAATAAGGGGACATATCAAATGAGAACTTTGGCTATAATGAGAACTGAGAACTTTTAATAATAACCATTGGATTTGAATTAATGGCTCAGATTTATCTTATATTTTAAATACATATTACATAAATATCTTGTTCACTTAAACATTTATTAAATATTATAAAATATAAGGTAAATTTGAGCCATTAATTCAAATCCAATGGTTATTATTAAAAGTTCTCAGTTCTTATTATAGCCAAAGTTCTCATTTGATACGTCCCCTTAAAAATAATTAAGTGGTTTTAAATATTCAGCTATTTATAAAATATAATTTGAGAGAAAGAATATATAATATAAATCAAATGATGATTTTAAATATTGAGATATTAATAAAATATAAATGGAATATAAATGGTTGAGATAAAAAAGAGAAACAATATAAATAATTGATATAAAAAAGGGAATAAAAAAACATATAATAAATTAATTAATTAAATTGATGAAATAAATTTTTATTTATTATAATTTAATGGGATGAAAAATTTATTTACTAATCAATTAATCAATTTAATAATAATGAGTTGATATGTCAATTTTTTAGGAGGTGAACGTGGTTTAAAGAAAATGAGTATAAGTGATTGAGATAAAAAAGGAAATATAGAATGGGAGTGTAAGTAGTTGAGAGAGATAAAAAAATATAGAATGGCTCCTTGATAATGGTTAACAATTTATTATAATTTATAATTATAATGAATAATTAATAATGAAATCACATTTATTGGAAAGAGAATAAGTGGTTGAGAAAAAAAAAAGGAAATAATGGAACAACAAACGTGTACTTGTTCTTTTTCAATAAATAAATGTGGTTGAAATAAAAAAAAATTGCAAATATTAAGTAAATAGGTTTAGGCGGAAATTGATTGCATTTAGGCGCTTAAAATAGTACATAGTATTGTGTTTTAATATATTAAGGATTTGAGGTAACAAATTTAATATTATTTTTTAAATAAAACAAGGCGCTCCAGTCACAAGTATCCACAATTTTTTATTGTACACGGTGAAAGCTTTGTCATAAAAACGTTATTTGTTATAGTGAATTAACATATTAAGTTGGTTCAAGGTCAATATGATATGATATGTACTAGACTCGAAATAACATATACAGTAAGTCTTGTAAGCAGGTACATGGCGAATCCTGTAAAGGCTCACTGACAAGCATTGAAATGGATTCTAAGGTACATAAATGGGTCTCTGAACAGAGTCCTAATTTTTGGTGACTCTGATTATGCAGGTTGTATGAATTCTAGAAAATCTATTTCTGGATATATTTTCACTAAGTTTGGCACAACAACTAGTTGGAAAGCAACACTTCAGATGGTTGTTGCTTTATCAACCATTGAAGTTGAATATATTGCCCTCAATGAAGTTGTGAAAGAAGCATTATGGCTTGAAGGTTTTTCTAAGGAGTTGAAACTTCAAGGTCGATGTATCACTGTTAAATGTGATAGTCAAAGTGCAATACACCTATCGAAAAACTCAGCCTATCATGAGCGAACCAAGCACATTGATGTGAGGCTGCATTTCGTTAGAGGGGTAATCGAGCGTGGAGAAGTCCAAATGCTGAAGGTTTCGACATATCATAATGTTGCTGATATGATCACCAAGACATTGCCGAGTTGCAAGTTTTTCTACTGTATGCAGTTGATAAAGCTGCATGAAGAAAATTAGTTTGTTCTTTGATGTTATAAAGTTTGTTTCAAGGTGGAGATTTGTGAGAATTAGATTGAACTCTATTGGTTCGAAGAGTAACTTCTGGTTCGATAGAATTTATGCATGCTGTTGAAGTATATTCACATGCTGATATCGAAGATTTACTTAATATAGTCGAAGTGTGTTCTAGTATGTAGGTGTCGAAATGTTAGGGTTGTTAGTATTTCAGATAGAGCCTGTTTGTTATGTCCAATTATTTAAGTTAGCTTGTACCCTAAGTTAGTTTGTAATGAGTATTTGTGAAAAAAAAACTCATTAATTTGGTATGTTAGATTTATTATAAATAACATTTTAGTCTCTTTGCACACTACAAATATTAATTTAGAGACAAAGAGTTATTTGTTATTCTTGTAACACTTGTAATCTTGATTGATAGAGAAAATAAAGAATAACCGTTTTAACCAATTCTTTGTGTTTTTATTGTTCCCTTACCTTTTCTAATCCTTCACAGTTTCTTGCCTAAAAAACATATAGCATGTTTGAATTGACTTTTGGAAGACCCAAAATCAATTCTAGAGGTGTAGAACTGATTCTGAATGATTTTGAGATGTTTGTTTAATGAAAAGTATAATTGATTTTGCCTCTAGAATTGATTCTATTTGAAGTTAGAATTTGTAGCTTCTATCTTCATAATTGATTCTGGATGACTTTTACATTGAAATTTATTGTTCAACTCACTTTTACATAAATGTATCCAAACATAATTCAATTCTACTAAACTCAATTCTATTAAACTCAATTCTACCAAATTCAATTATGTTATAACCAATTCTGTTCACCGTCTGATAGGAAGCAATTCCTACCAAGGTTCTAAACTAGGGTTTAAACTAGGAAAGGGGAAAAACAATAAAAATGACTTAAAATAAAAGATAACTTTGATTTCTTTTTTGATACCCTTAATTGTGTCAAAGACACTACATATATAGTATTCATAGTGGATCCTTAACTAGAAGACCCAAACACTATAAAAAGCCCAATAACTATAAAAGTACTACTAATAAAAATTAGACATTAATTTAAATAACTAAATTATTTATCTAAATGATTTCTCTTCTCTATCATTACCAACCCCTTCAAAAACAACCTTGTCCTCAAGGTTGTAAATAAGAGAGCACCCTTTAAGGTCTCATTGTATAAAATATTATGACCTCAATAATCCTTCAGGGGCAAAATATTTTCTTCCTCTTGACATTCTTCAATGTAGATATTTCCTCAAAAAAACATTCCAAATCCAAGCTATCAACCATTCCATCTTATCATAAATAATATATTCAATATGTGACTTCTGAACATCAATAACAACTATATGTTCAATTTGACATGTAGAATTAGAGCAACATCTCTTGTGGTAATTAGGACAGGCCAAGTAAGAAACATGTTGGATATAAAATGGAGTGTACCTCGCCAAAAGCAAGCAAACATGTGCAGCCTGTTTTAGAATATTTTTAAGTTTTGCTAAATCACCACATGTCTTTGCATATGCTCCAAAACAAACTTCTGCAATCCAATGTGCAAAGCTCTCCTTATACACCCCTTGAATTGCCCAAAATGCAGTAAGTGCCACAGTAGAATCCACATCTAAACTCATTAATTTTTCCAACATCTGACAATAATCTTTGTTTGCTTTTTGAGGAATAATTATGAAGAATTGAATAGCCCATTTATTAGCTTCAATCTTAATCTGTGATAACTCATCATTAAGAGAAACCATTCCACACATTATAACTTTCCCGTGAGCAATATCATTTCTTTCCTTACAAAATTTACTCAGCACCCCTTCAATTTTCGATAACTGTTCAGTTTCAATGAAATTGGCAGTGTCACCTTCAAATGTAACTCCTCTTCTCCACATTCTAGTTTCTAGACATTGTGTATATCTCTTTGAAAGCTTAGCAGAGCCTTCCTCATACAGCTCCACTACTACCACATCTGGCTCCATGTATTCTGTGTCTATAGAAGATGATTCAGAACACATTTTAAGAAAAGTGGCCTTGAACATTCCTTTTACTGGCTTCTTTTGTTGTGCCACGGGAGCAGGTGGTTTCTTTTGAGTTAATATATCAACAAGGATGCAAGTTATATCGTTTCTAAATCCCTTTGCTTGTATAGCTTCTTTTACAATCTGTGGTGCACCACCTTTTACTGTGTTGAACCAATATGGTAATAAATCAACTATCTTCATCTCACGGTTTTTGTTGGACGAATTCCCATTTAAAACATCAAAAACAGGACCTGCAATAACCGACGAAGACACCGACGAAAATGATGACAGAGCCGAAGATTTTACAATTCCAAATTTCTGAACATGCTCCATAAGAAAATACTCCCCTGTCAGAATCATGGTCGTGGCTGAGAATGAAAATTCCAGTGGCGTTGGAGAAATAGTAAATCTACATACTCTCTTAAACGCTCCAGGTGTGCATTCTCTCTTTGAAATAGCATCAGGAGGTTTTGGTGGAATTTCGTAATCAACGTCGTGAAAATATCCACTGTTGGAACCATCCGCTAACCAACTTACCGGGTCGAGATTCATGAAATCCATAGGAACAATACCCTTTAATTTCTCTTTGACATATGAGAATAAATCAGACACAACATTAACATCAAACGCTGGTTTCACAACATCAACATCATCGACTAGGAGTTCCAAATTAATGTTGGATGGGGTTAATACCGGAACAACATTTTGAGTAGCAGTCGGAGAACTCGAAACAACATCATCATTTTCCTCGGTAAGATGTTCATCATCTAGGAAGAAGGAAGAAAGCTCTATCTGATTCGTGGTGGTGATAACATCATTCAGATTCGTCAAAGCAGGTTGGAACAATGACTCATCCTCATCTTGTTCTGCAAAATTTGGCTCCCACATAACAGGTGATTTTGCCCCTTTCAACATAACGGAAGACGTTAGAGAATGGGGAAAATTGATTGTTGAATTCGCTTCTGGAGGTCTTGGGGGAATTAAAAAATCTGCATCATCCTGAAACGCATTTACCTTGACGGGAGCTTTGGTCATGAACGTTGATGAAGAATCAAAGACTGATGTGAGTTGAGTAGTGTGATCGAAACTTGTTGGTTTCTCTGTTAATGAGGATTTTTGAAGAAAATATGTGAGATTAGGTTTTGCAATTACTGGTTCTACCTTAATAGTTGTAGGAAATACAGACTCCTCTGAGAACAATGGTGGTTGGTTTTCATACATATTGGGTTGCTTTGGTTCTGTTCCATACAAAACTGATGATTCTTTTTCTAGGTTTACCTCAACATTTGTAAGGAGTAGATGGCTAACTTTGTCATCAACAACATCCGCAAGAAAGGAAGTAGTGTTTGAAGACTCCATTGCTTCATATCTGGATTCAATTTCTTCATCTAAATCTTGAAAAAGGTGTCTCCATTCAGGTTTAAAATGCCAAATAAATGCATCTGCAAATGTATTCCAGGACATCGATGGATGAATTTGGGAGCGCCATTTCCACCATTTGAGAGCACGACCCCTCATTGAGATTTCAACCATCTTCATCTTCTCCTCATCTTCTACAATATTTTTGTCTCTGAAATATTTCTCAGTGGAAAGGATCCACCAATATGCTTCTTCTACTCCATAAAAATTCATAAATGGCATCACAAACTTCATTGGAGGATTTGAGTACATAGATGAAAGCACCATTTGATAGGAAGCAATTCCTACCAAGGTTCTAAACTAGGGTTTAAACTAGGAAAGGGGAAAAACAATAAAAATGACTTAAAATAAAAGATAACTTTGATTTCTTTTTTGATACCCTTAATTGTGTCAAAGACACTACATATATAGTATTCATAGTGGATCCTTAACTAGAAGACCCAAACACTATAAAAAGTCCAATAACTATAAAAGTACTACTAATAAAAATTAGACATTAATTTAAATAACTAAATTATTTATCTAAATGATTTCTCTTCTCTATCACCATCAATCCAAATATACTCAGAATTTTTTCACTCTTTATAACACATATGCATAAAAAATTTGTGGATCTCGGAAATGTAACCTAATAGACTTATCTTTATCTTACTAAGGAGAGAAACAAATTAGGTAAAAAAAGGCTATAAAAAGAAATATCAGTTATCTTATTTTCAGAGTATTTTTAAAGTGCCCTCCAAGTTATCTTATTAGATAACTCACATTTTGATTTTAGATACGTAAACAAATTTACATCTAATTAGGAGATAATTAAGTCATAAACAAATAGAAAGATGTAAAAGTTGAGACCAAATCATTTAAAACATTATTAAAAAAACAAAAAAACCAGGTTGGTTAAACAAGTGACGCGTAGAAAAAACAACACAACTAGTGACTGATTGATTAACTGACTCAGTACAACTACAGCTACAAGCCTGCAACATCATCAACTACATCCATTTCAGACCCATAAACCTACCTACCAACCAAGAATACTGGACCCCACCAACCACAATCTCTCATTCACCATCACAACCCTCCAAATGTCACCTATAAAAATTTCTCACTCTTGTTCTTCTTCCTCCTTTGCATCATCATCATCACATACTAAAAAGTGTTGAATTAATCAAAACAATAAAAAGACCCTTTTTAGTGTTTTCAAGAGACAACTATAATGATCCTATCAGAGAAAGATTGAACCATGCTTTGTCGGCCATTCAAACTTCACATCCCAAAAAAGATCCTTCCCACTCATTCTTCATCTTTTTCTTTTCTGCCTGGATATTCATTTTTTTCTGATTCATCAACTTTTCAGTGTCTCTTCTTCATTTTATTGCTCCTTAGATAAAAGGGTTTCTGTTTTGATTCTAAAAATCTCATCTTTTTTGCTTCAGATCAAAGATCCTAACTTTTTGTATCGAAAGGTGAAGTGGGTATATTCTATTTTTTGGATTTGGTTTCATTCATTAACTTTCATGATTCTTCTTAATTTTTCTTCAAATGGATTCATTGATCCTTATTGGTGAATTGGTTGATCTTTTGAAAAGTGATGGTGGGCTTTGAAAGGTATGTGTATCTTTGTTTTACCATTGAATTGTTTCATTAGGATAGTATGGCATCACAGACACCGAATGACACCGATACTAATACGTCGACACCGATACAGGTAAAATAATTGAATAAATTGAACGTAATCATAGATAGATACCGACAAAGACACACCTTTTTTTTAGTCCAGAAGTGTTGTGCTACAAAGGGCCTTTTAACTCTGTAATTTTTGTGGTCCCTAACATTTTCCTATAAAAAGAATGTGAATTTTGAGGTTACATGGTTACAAAAGAAATCATTTTTTGGTTTTATTTAGAATATAAATCATGTGGTTAGTTATGCAAGTGATTAATAAATTGTTTGGTTGTGCAGGTGTTGATTATTAAGATGTCTAGGAACATGAAGCATGGAAGAGGTTTTGCAAAAGGATATTCTGTTAATTTGTTGCTACTATTGAGTTTACTCTTTTGTAGCACAGAAGGGTTGAATTTAGAGGGTCAAATCCTCTTAAAGATCAAGAGTGGACTTCATGATAACTATAATCTTTTAGGAAATTGGAAATCTAGTGATGAAACTCCATGTGGATGGATAGGTGTAAATTGCATTTATGAAAATACCAGTGGTAGTGGTAGTGTTAGTGTTAGTGATCCGGTGGTTATTTCTCTTAATTTGAGTTCTATGGATCTTTCTGGAACTCTAAATAGTAGCATTGGGGGTCTTACCAAGTTAACTTATCTCAATCTTGCTTATAATGGTTTGACCGGGAACATCCCGAAGGAGATTGGTGAGTTGTTGAGTTTGAAATATCTTTACTTGAACAATAATCAATTTGAGGGACTGATTCCGGTTGAATTAGGTAAGTTGTCTGTTTTGAGAAATTTGAATATTTGCAACAATAAACTCTCGGGTGTTCTTCCGGACGAGTTTGGAAACTTGTCTTCTTTGGTTGAGTTAGTTGCGTATAGCAACTTTCTCGTTGGTCCGTTGCCCACTTCTGTTGGAAATCTTGAGAATCTCGAGACTTTCAGAGCTGGGGCGAATAACATTACTGGTAGCTTGCCGGAAGAAATTGGCAGATGCAGGAGCTTGGTACGTCTAGGTCTTGCTCAAAATCAGATTGACGGGGAGATACCGAAGGAGATTGGGATGCTCGAAAACTTAAAGGAATTGGTTTTATGGGAAAACAAGTTATCAGGAGTTGTTCCGAAAGAGCTTGGGAATTGTAGCAGGCTTGAGATCCTTGCTTTATACGGAAACAATCTTGTTGGACCGTTACCTCATGAGATCGGGAACTTGAAATCGTTGAAGTGGTTGTATCTTTACAGAAATAAGTTGAACGGATCCATTCCAAGGGAAATTGGAAATCTTTCTTCAGCTTTACACATTGATTTCTCGGAGAACTCATTGGCAGGCGATATTCCTTCGGAGTTCAGCAAAATCCGTGGTCTAAGTTTGCTCTTTCTCTTTGAGAATCATCTAACTGGTGTGATACCAAATGAGTTTGGTAGTTTGAAGAACCTGACGAAGCTGGACCTGTCGATAAATAATCTTACTGGTCCGATTCCGTCCGGTTTTCAATATTTGACTCATATGTATCAGCTGCAACTTTTCGACAACAACCTAAGCGGTGTTATTCCTCAGGGACTTGGACTTTATAGTCATCTCTGGGTGGTTGATTTTTCCGACAACAACTTGACGGGAAATATACCTCCTCATCTATGCCGAAACTCTCATTTGATGCTGTTGAATCTCGCCGATAATCAGCTTTATGGAAACATACCAACAGGTATATTAAACTGTGAATCATTGGCACAGTTGCTTTTGGTTGGTAACAGGCTAAGTGGTGGTTTCCCTTCGGAATTGTGTAAACTTGAGAACCTTACCGCCATTGATTTGAATGATAACAGGTTTAGCGGCCCGCTTCCTCGTGAGATCGCAAATTGCCACAGTTTGCAAAGGCTTCATATTGCAAACAATTACTTCACATTGGAGTTGCCTAAGGAAATAGGAAATCTCTCTCAATTGGTGACTTTTAATGTTTCGTCTAATCTTTTCACCGGAAGAATCCCTCCTGAAATTTTTTGGTGCCAGAGGCTGCAGCGGCTTGATCTCAGTCAGAACCGTTTTACTGATTCGTTGCCGAATGAAATCGGAACACTTCAGCACTTGGAGATTCTCAAGCTCTCGGATAATAAATTGTCCGGAAATATTCCTGCAGCATTAGGAAATCTGTCTCATTTGAACTGGCTGCTTATGGATGGTAATTTGTTTTCCGGCGAAATACCTCCTCAGTTGGGTTCTCTTTCGAGCTTACAGATAGCAATGGATCTCAGTTACAATAATCTTTCTGGAACAATACCTTCTCGGCTTGGCAATCTCAATATGCTTGAATATCTCTTTCTCAATAACAACCAATTGGATGGCGAAATTCCGAGTACCTTTAGCGCACTTTCTAGCTTGATGGGATGTAATTTCTCGCACAATAACCTCTCCGGTCCTATCCCTTCGACTAAAATTTTCGAAAGTATGGCTTTAAGCAGCTTTGTTGGTGGTAACGTAGGCCTTTGCGGTACACCTCTCGTTGACTGCAATAGTATTACAGCTTCTGGCTCTATTCCCTCGGCGAAAGACGGTGATTCTAAGCGTGCTAAAATTGTCATGGTCATTGCAGCTACCGTTGGCGGTGTTTCTCTCATTTTGATTTTGGTAATTTTATATTTAATGAGACGACCTCGGGAGCCTGTTGATTCCTTTGTAGACCCCGAAACTCTCTCGCCAGATTCGGATATCTATTTCCCTCCAAAAGACGGTTTCACATTTCAAGACCTACTTGAAGCTACAAAAAGATTTCATGAAAGTTATGTCATTGGTAGCGGAGCATGCGGAACAGTTTATAAGGCCGTGATGAAATCCGGCAAGACAATTGCTGTTAAGAAGCTAGCGTCGAATCGGGAAGGGAACAACGTCGATAATAGTTTCAGGGCTGAAATATCGACCCTAGGAAGGATAAGGCATCGGAATATAGTGAAACTGTATGGATTTTGTTATCATCAAGGTTCCAATCTCTTACTCTATGAATACATGGAAAGAGGTAGCTTAGGTGAATTATTGCACGGTTCTGCAAGTAATTTGGAGTGGCCGACTCGATTCATGATTGCTCTTGGAGCTGCCGAAGGCCTTGCTTACTTGCATCATGACTGTAAACCGAAGATTATTCACCGAGATATAAAATCCAACAACATCCTTCTAGATGAAAATTTTGAGGCCCATGTTGGTGATTTTGGCTTGGCGAAAGTGATTGACATGCCTCAGTCAAAGTCGATGTCCGCAGTCGCTGGGTCTTATGGATATATTGCTCCTGGTAAGCTCCTATTTTTACATTATTAGTTAATGAAGCATTGATTGTCTGAAAACAGCTTATGATTTCTTCAAGTAGTTGAGTTTTATAGATTAAACAGTTTTGAAATTTCTTTTTCTGACCATAGATTTTCATGCCTATGAAACTATTTTACAGAATATGCATATACCATGAAGGTTACAGAAAAGTGTGACATATACAGTTACGGCGTTGTGCTGTTGGAATTGCTAACCGGAAAATCTCCAGTTCAACCGATGGAACAAGGAGGCGATCTTGTTACATGGACGAGAAACCATATCCGGAACCATGACAATACATTGAGCTCAGAGATACTCGATACTCGTCTTGATCTTGAAGACCAAATCACTATAAACCACATGCTCACTGTTTTGAAACTGGCTTTAATGTGCACGAGTATGTCTCCTAGTAAGCGTCCGTCAATGCGCGAAGTTGTGTTGATGCTCATCGAGTCGAATGAGCGAGAAGGAAACTTAACGCTTACTCGAACAAACCATGACCCTCCTCCTACTAAAGATAACACATGAAAGTATGCTGCAACTTCTCTTGAGAGTTTTGTTAACAGATATGATTTTTTTTTCTTTTTCTCTTTTCAATTCTATGGTATTGTTTTCCATTAGAGAGAGTAGGATGATGATTTTTGTACATTCTTTCACTTCATTATGCTACTAGAGTTGAGAATTTTAATTTATACTTGTCTTTTTATTGATTTCATCACTTATATGTATTTTCTTTTGGAATTCAGTATAGTAACTTCATTGTACAGTTGGAAATTACCATTTAATGTTTTGATGAAGGGAAGAATAGTTATTTTAGTTGTTGATGTTGTTACATGGTCCTATTTATACTTTATCAAGCAATATATTTTAGTTCTATCATGATAACAACAATGATAACAACAAGAACATCATCATCTAATAGGATAATATTTTAGTTCTATCATGATAACAACAATGATAACAACAAGAACATCATTATTAGTATCTAATAGTTATCCTACTATTAAATAAGGTCGATTACACGGATCAACTTTCTATATCTTTTTTAATAACTTCTCTTATAGTTTTTTTAAGCTTTCTTCTACCTCTAGTTGTTTGACTTTTCTCCGTCTAATCTATTCTTCTTACCACAAAATTTTTCGATCTTCTCTCTATATGTCAAAACTGCCTAAATATTTTCTACCATCTTTTCAACTATAGGTGCTACCCCAACATTCTCTCTAATATTGTCATTTCTAATCTTATCATGTTTAATCTTACCATATATTCAACACAACATCTCGTCTCTGCTACAGTTATTTTATTCAAATATTGATTTTTAACCGTTCAATTTTCTATCCCGTACAATATCGCATATCCCAGTCCAATAAAATTTTCCCTTCATTGAGGGGTATTTTTGTGTGGCAACTAATTCTGATAAATCAAAGGTCTAAAAAGACTTCTTTGTAGTATTTAGTACTCATAAAGGAGTTCATACAATATTTTGCCATCTGAATTACATTTACAAGATCTTTTAAACTAATTCTTTAATCCTAATATCTTACATTAATATTTAATATTATAATAAAAAGGATGAGGTGAATATTAAATTAGTTGCTTGCATTAATATACACATGCACTCATGGGTTGGCAATGTAAAGTTCCATGCATGCATCAAAGTGAGGGTTTCAAGATTTCTCCATGTGAATGTCTACTATTCAATAACATGATTTCCGTGGATGTATTGTTTTTATGATACTTTTTATGGTCTTGAGTCAATATACTTTAGATTGAAGCTAAAGCAACTTGATTTAACAAATAGTTCATGAACCACTTTCCTTTGAATAATTCAAATCATCATACTAAGATTTATTAATATATATTCTTGGGTTGAATCGGACTTAAGTTTCCAACAAAATCTGTTGCTATGTAGATAGATCTCTTCCACTCTTTGCTTTCTTAACTGAATAAAAAGTATTTCTTGCTTTGACCCAAAATTTAGGTGACTTGCTTGCTTTTCTTTTGCTTTGACCCAAAATTTAGGCGAGTTGCTTGCTTGTATTAAAATAAAGGGGTTAATATTTATTTTTTATTTTTAGGGTTTAGCAAAATTTTCTTGAGAGTTTTGCCATTCATTGTGATCCTATCCGACTCGAGAGATTAATATCTGTAATTCCGCGTAGAGAATATTTGACTTATTTTTTTAAAATAAAATAAAGAGGTTATTCTTCCTTTCTTTTAGGGCTTAGCAAAATTCAAATAATCAGGTGTATAGACATTATGAAAGGATGTAAATGACTGAGTTGAGTTTAGTTCAGTTCAACTCAATAAGAATTAGTTTAGTTTGAAACTCAATTTGAATTTGTCACTAACATTTTTTTTCAACTCGAACTCGGCTCGATCAAGGCTCGCAAACAATTTAGTTCAGTTTGATAACTTGAACTTGGTCCGGTGCAATAGCTCAAAACTGATCCAAAAAAACATAAAATAAGTATTGGGCCGTTATGTCATAATTGAAGTCCATTTTGGAGAGGAATACGATTTAATACCAAAACGGATGCCAATGTGTCGACCACAAGAGAGGAAATACACTTAAGCATCACAAAGTGTTGATCACAAGCTTGTTCAATGTGTAACAGGGACACCCTGTATCTTAGAGGAAATATTTCGAGTATTTCAATGACGAGATGATCAAGGTAAGCAACCTTAACCATATTTTTGTAGGAAAATTCCATAACAAGCTTAAACAAGGGCATTTCAACGAACCCAAAAACCCGAAATTCGAGGTTTATTATGAAAGAATTTAAGTTTGAAAACAATAAGATTTTTGAAAAAAGGAGAAGATTTTAAAATTTAAGATGTGCAAGAGATAAATGGACTATCCTAAAACACAAAGTAAAAGCTATGGAATAAAAAGACCTAATCAAGAAGAAGTCTAACAAATTAACACAAAAATTCCCTTCCTTTGGATTAACCTCTAAGCATAACATCAGATGAACTAAAGCACTTGAGCTGATGAATAACCAATAGCCATAAGTTCAAAATAACAATTCAATTAAACATGTACCAAATAAAACTTGAACTTGTCTCAGATGAACTTGCATCAGATAAAATTGTATCCGATGAACTTTCAAAGTTTCAAATCAATAGAACATTTGCACACAGACAAAACAACCAAAAAAAACAACCAACTGATAAAGTCCCAAGGTCTCAGATACATTGGTATAAGATGAAATCTCCAAGTCAAAGTTCTAGTCCTAAGTCCAAAGGTCCAAATCCAAATCCAATGATAGTAGCCATAGTCCAAAGAATAAATTAATTTTTTTTAAGTTTTTCCTTTATTAATGTTTTAGGACAAAGAAAAGGTGCATAAACATACACATAAGTCCAAGTGAACAAATAGACAATGACATAAACATAAGTCTAAGTGGACAAAGAGAAATGACATAAACGTAAACAATAATAATGAGATGAAATGCTAAAGTAATACATAAAATAAATTGCAAGGATATAAAAGGCAAGAATTAATTGTTAGTGTTATTTGTTAATTTAGTGCTATGTTAAGCAATCGTAAATGTACTTATATAAAAGTAGAATCTATGAGGCTAGTCAATAAAATTTATGTACCATATTTGTTAGAGAAATCATAGAGATCATTCTCCTAAAACAAATAGCACAAGTCAAAACAAAGTGATCAAGACTAAGTCAAGGAGATGAGAATATTACATCAATCAAGTCCTTCTTAATACTTTTGGACAAACTTATCATCAATCCAAAGTACTTCACATGATTCTTTGATCAGGTGGAAAGTAGATTTGAATTGGTGAAAGTTCATCAGATACTTGTCCAGACCTAATTGAACTAGATGAATAATCAATCATACAGTTGATAAAAAAAAATTGAAAAGAAGAGGGAGATGAAGAAATAGACCAAATTGAATCAAAATATCATCAAGATCCAAGACAAACATCAATATCAAGTATAAAAGAAAATAAAATGAAATTAAATTAAATGCATAAAAAAGATTTTAACAAGATTATTTAAAATAAAAATAAAGATGAAAATAGCAAAGTATATCAAATCATCAAGCTAAAATCAAACAAAAATCACCATAGATCAAAGACCATCATTGGATCATATAACAATTTCTTCATAATTTTTAAATGAAGAAAACCAATTTAAACTATTTAAAATTCAAGAGAAAAAAAGAAAATCATTTAAAATAGGGTTGAATATGTTTTTGGTCGCTATAAATATCTCAACCTTTGTTTTTGGTCCCTATTACAAAATGACATGTTTTAGCCCCACAAAATTATTATGCACGTAGTTTTAGTCCCTGCTGTTAAACCAATTTTTATTTTTGAATGATTATTTTAAAACATGTTTAGAACGTTATAAAAAGTTTCTCGGAAAAAAAGGAACTCAAAATTTGATTTCTAAGTCGAAATTTGCATTACTTTTATCATTATCTTTTAAAATTTAAAAAATTTACATTTAATTCTTCTCATTTTAAAAAATTCTATAATTTGATAAAGAAATATTTTATAGTATTCTAAAGAAGTATGAAAAAAATTATTCAAAAATTTAAAATTATAGGGGTAATTAAACAGTTTTCAAAATTTTAAAAAACAACATGAACTAAAACTACGTGCATAATAATTTTGTGAGGACTAAAGCATGTCATTTTTTTAATAGGGACCAAAAACAAAATTAGATAAATTTATAAGGACCAAAAACATATTTAACCCTTAAAAATATCAAATGAAAAAATAAAAATGTGAAAAAATATTCATCGGAAGCAAAATAATTTAAAGTATTTTTATGAATTTTTTGGATTAAAAAAGAGTGAGATATGAATATTTAAAGATAAAACCAATTTAAACAAAAGGAAAGAAAAAGAAATTAAATAAGAAAATATAGAAGCGTTGGATCCATTTCATTAACCATACGTGGATGATCTAATGATCCAGAAGCTAGGATCCACGTGGAGCTGAGTCAAAGCACATATACACAATGCAAAAAGGTAAATCTAATAGAAATATTTCAATTGGTGCATTGTCATTGGTTGGACGTTGACAACTCATCATCTTCAACCTCCAGCCACCAAAATAACTAGAAAATGATTTAAAAGTCGTAAATCCAGAAGAATCAACCATGAAGCTCAAACTAGTCTCTTTAGATTCATCTTCTCATCGCCAATTCAACAATATCAACCATTAAAATTTATTTAAACTGAGCTATGAGAATTTTGGAGAAAACCAGAAGATATTTGAAAATGATTTTACAAATTAAACAAGGTTAATGAATCAATCAATGAAAACCAATGATACAGTGAGCATTAACACATTGAGGACTACAATACGGTGTTTTATTTGAAGCAATTTGAAGCTCGTAGCTACCTGAACGAAGTAAGGTCATTTTGCTCTGAAACTTGACTTGGCTAGGGAGATTTAGGACACGATTCAACTTGATTCTATTTGGAGATGCTTCAGTGAAGATCAATGAAGCTATAACAATTGAAAAATTGGATGGAGAAAACTTCTAAGTATGAAATCAAAGTTAGAGACAAGGAGCTTTGGAAGAGAGTTTGGTAGGGTGAATTTGGCTATCAAAGCTTGTCAAAATAATATGAATGAAGTATCTATTTATAAGAGAAGGTGATGCAATGTTGAGAAGGGGTGAAATGATCAGAAATGAGTGAATTTGTGCACACCCTCATGGTGCACAAAGTGTGACTTTTCTTTGCTTAAAGCTCACTCTAATCTTGCGCTTTGAACCTTAATTTGGCCTTTAATTAGAATTAGAGTGATTCAAAAATCTGATCCAAGTGAAAACATCAGTTTCAAGTAACCATCTTCGAATTCATGGGGCATCAGGCACAAGATGCTTTTTGCACTCATTCTTTTTTGCAATTGATAGACAACATCACAAAGATCACAATGTGCCAAGAAAGTATTCATTTTGATGCTCGAGTCAAAAGTTATGTCACTTGAAAAATGGCACGATGCAACTGAATTCATACTTTGAAAAATTCTAAGTACAAATGCCTTAAAATGATCTGTAATTTTCAATGAATTACATGATCTTCCAAGCATTTTAGAATTTGATCCTTGAGGAGAACTTGAAGAGAGAATCATGAAGTGTATTATGCAAAAATAAGGAGCCTCAAATGATAAAAATTAAGCTAGTTATGATCTAGGTAAGTTGGACAAAGATCTTTTGAAACTAGGTCAAAATTTCACTAAGTCCACAAATGACTTATAATGTTTTCAAATCTTTGATGATCTTCCAAGAATAGTTGGCTCTTGAATTGTCAAGAGAAGTTGTGTAGGATAACAAGAAAATTAATTTCCCCAAAGAAGCATTAAAAACGTTGAAAAATGAAGGAGTTACACTCTTTTGATCATAGACTTGAAAAGATGACTTTCTAGGTCAAACCACCTTGATCAAACTTGAATCCTTTGACATTTTATTGTAATTCAAGGAACTATGATGCATATATGAACTTAAAACGATGTCTCCTTGAATGAATTAAGATTGAATTGAATACACTTGAGGTTACTTGATGATGAAGGCATGAAAATAAATACATAAACCTTTTAACTTTTCTTAAGAGTGAAGTAACCAATACTTGATCAATATTTGAT